>NW_008655514.1:0-18301 GCF_000695815.1 Acanthisitta chloris
TGGGGAACTACTGGCCAGCCCTGGGAAAGGTAATGGAACACCTCAATCTGCCCACATGGAGGAGATCAGGAATAGTTAGCATGGATTCACTAAAGGCAAGTAGTGTTTGACCAACCTGATTGCCTTCTACAACACAACAACTGCCTGGATGGATGGAGAGCAGTGGACATTGTCTACGATTTGGATGAGGGGACAGTGTCTTCTCAGCAAGTTTGCTGATGATACAAAACTGGGAAGAGTTGCTGATACCTTGGAGGGCTGTGCTGCCCTTCATAGGGACCTTTACAAGCTGGAGAGATGGGCAGAGCATAACCAACTGAAATTCAACAAGGGCAAGAGCAGGGTCCTGCATCTGGGGAAGAATAACCCCAAGTACCAGTGCAGGTTGGGCACTGACCTGCTGGAGAGCAGCTCTGCAGAAAAGGACTTGGAGGTCCTGGCAGACAACAAACTGTCCATGAGGCAATAGCGTAGCCTTGTGGCTAAGAAATCCAATGGAATCCTGGGATGCATTAAGAAGAGTAATGCCAGCAGGATGAGAGAGGTGAACCTGCCTGTCTACTCAGCCCTTTTCAGGCCATATCTGGAGTATTGTGTCCAGTTCTCAGCTCCTCAGTACAAGAGGGACATGGAGCTCCTGAAGCAGGTCCAGCAGAGGGCAACAAAGATGATTAAGGGACTAGAGCACCTCACTTATGAGGAAAAGCTGAGGGAGCTGGACTTGTTCAGCCTTGAGAAGAGATGACTGAGAGGGGACCCCATTAATGTATCTAAATATCTGAAGGAAGGTGCCAAGAAACTGGAGCCATCTGGAAACCAATAAACCAAGACATAATGGGCAAAAACTGTTGCACAGGAAGTTTCACTTGAATACAAGGAAGAACTTCTTTATTGTGTGAGACACTGAGCACTGGAACAGACTGCCCAGAAAGGTTATGGATTCTTCCTCACTGGAGGTATTTAAGAACCATTTGGATGCAATCCTGAGCCATGTGCTCTCGGATGTCCCTACTTGAGTAGGGAGGCTGGACCAGATGACCCATTGTGATCCCTTCCAACCTGATTCTGTGATTCCTTTTGCAAAAATATATTGCACCAGCACAGCCAAAACTAAATGTTGACCTATAATGAAAAAGACACCGAGGTATTCGTTTCTGCTTCCTGGTTATGCATCCACACGGACTGAAAGATTATCTCCCTTACCAAAACCTAGCATTTTGTTAATAACAATTACTTCACAATTATCAGATATGGCAGAACTCATCCTCTGCTTGGGCTGACTGACTCTCACATAACCCGTCTTGCAAAGGAGCTTTTTCACTCAAGTTACAGCTCTAGAATTTTTAGCATTGGAGGAGATTAAGAAAGCCTTTGTTACTGTATAGGCCCTTCCTGCAGGTTCAGATCAGAACAACACCACACATACACAAGGCAACACAAAAACCTCCACAGACATTGGTATTTTTGTCAAAGCAGCATTTCAACCATGCCTCATATTTACACAAGGTATTCTTTTACAAATCACTGTCCTGAAGATTTTTCTTTCCCCAAGTCTTCCTCCAGACAATTCAGATTGCCATGCATTTGTTTTTTTTTTAAAGAACCCTCATTTTCTCCTGTTCCTGGTGAACTTTGCTCCTGCCTGCATACTGAGTGACATAGGCAACATTTACTGTTTGAATACTTAAAAACAACTCAACTTGAAAAGAAATTTCAAAGTAACTAATACCTGAAAACACCACAGGTTTAGAAGACTGTTTTGACTTCTCTGTTTGCTGCTTCTGCTCCAAGACTGCCAGCATGCCACCCAAATCCAACTGCACGGGAATTTGACTCTTCTTACCACTGCTCCTGGATGGTTCCTGAACAAGTTCAGTACCAATTAGTAATGCTCTCCATTTCAGACTGTAAAGACTTATTTTGTATGGTGTGCAACACTCTTAACATCTTTATCACAGTATTTTTGACTTAAAACTCGATTCAATGATCTTTAAATACACATCAACTTTAAAGTAAAAAATATAAACATCAGAAACGGTTCAAGTAACTTTTGAATAGCTACTGCAACAAAGCATAGAAGTATAAAGCCCTGAATAAAGGAGGTGCTTTATGTCAGGCTCCCACTTTGGTCAGACTGTCATCTACCTTTGAAAAAGATAAAAGGCTTATGAGAATGTCTAGTTTTGCTTAAAGTACAGAAACACTGCTCTGTGAATCTTCCAGGTTATGTGATTGCAATACACATAAATCATTATCTTCAATGTATTATTAAAAAGAGAGGTCACCATCTTTAAGCACCCCCTTCTACTAAAGGCTGATTTTTCTGTCTGCTTTGAAGAGAAGGCAAAAGAGGTGTCACATATTTAATGATACAGAATATAAAAAGTTTGCAAGTGAATAGTCTAGAAAAGACTAGGCAAGTGCAAACTACCACAGTGAAACATGCTAAAGAAATGACTATTAGATTTTGTACTTTAAGAAATCTTATCCTGGAGGATCAACTCATTACAGTTTCGTTACAACAGAGTTATGGCATGTGACCTCCTCAATCTTAATATGTGGTCTCACCTTGCACCAGAGCTGTGCCAGAACCTACTCACCAACATGCAACTACTTAGTGACCTCACTGCTGCTCCATATTGCCCCAAGATAAGTGGATCTCTGTCTCCTTGTCTTACTTAATCTGGCAGAACCACTTTTAACAGGCTCCCATTAAGACTATCAGTTTGCACTGGATTTATGCCATGATCAAGCAGATCAGGTGAAGGAAAAATTCATGGCATCTGAAACTCACAGACATAAACGAGAAGTTTGTGTTTTTCCCTGAACACTGTATCACAAACTGAAGACTTGAAATTATCACCACTGTTTCTAAGCAAGAAGACTTTGTCACTTATCCCAGACTATGAACACAATCATAGATGAGCTTGAATTTAGTCTTATATTTACCAAGACTAATTTCCTTTGTACTTTTGAGTTGTAGACTTCTTTTCCAACATTAATTCATTTACCTGTGTCTTCTTTCTTTCTAACGTAGAGGACAAAGCTTGCTTCCCTGGCACTCCATCCACCTTGGGGATTTCACCCAGTGAGGGAGCCTGACTATCACAAGGCTCTTTGGGTAGATGGACCTTAGAAATTTAGAAATAAAATGTAACAGGAAGAGAAAATATTTACAGACACATAGAAAAGGGTGAAGATTATGTTCAATTCAAATGCAACACAGCCCGTGGGACTGAGTGCACCCTCATCAAGTTCTCTGAATGACACTGAGCCAAGCAGTGTGTGTCAGGGAAGGGATGCCATCCAGAACGACCCTAACAGACTTGAGGAGTCTGCCTGTGTAAACATCATGAAATTCAACAAGGCCAATTGCAAGGTCCAGTTAGGGTTGGGGTAACCCCTGGTATCAATACAGAGTGAGGAATGAAGGAATGAGAGCAGCCCTGCCAGGAAGAGCTTGGTGGATGAGAGGCTGGACATGAACTGGCAATGTCTGCTTGCAGCCCAGAAAGCCAATTCCATCCTGGTCTGTGTAAAAAGAAGCATGGCCTGCAGGCTGAGAGAAATGATTCTCTACCCCTATTCTGGCAATGTCGCAGCCCAGAAAGCCAATTCCATCCTGGTCTGTGTAAAAAGAAGCATGGCCTGCAGGCTGAGAGAAATGATTCTCTACCCCTATTCTGCTCTTGGGTCCCCCTATCTGGAGTACTGTGTCTAGTTCTGCGGTTCTCAGCACAATAAAGACATGGACCTACTAGAAGCAGGTCCAGAGGAGAGCAACAGAAATGGTCAGAGGTCTGGAGCTCTCCTCATTCCATCCTGGTCTGTGTAAAAAGAAGCATGGCCTGCAGGCTGAGAGAAATGATTCTCTACCCCTATTCTGCTCTTGGGTCCCCCTATCTGGAGTACTGTGTCTAGTTCTGCGGTTCTCAGCACAATAAAGACATGGACCTACTAGAAGCAGGTCCAGAGGAGAGCAACAGAAATGGTCAGAGGTCTGGAGCTCTCCTCCTATGATTAAAGGCAGAGAAAGATAGGGTTGTTCAGCCTGCAGAAGAGAAGGCTCTGGAAAAAGTGCAATCCTTTATTGGCTGCCATACTACATAGTTACACTCATTATTTCCTTTTTTTCCTTTCAGATTTGGAAGAAAAAAAAACGAGTGAGAAAGCTTCATCTTCAAGTATTTGTTAGAGGAGTCTGAATGGCCTAATGATCACATCCCTACAGCTTATGTAAGCTTCGAGAGCTTATATCCCACTTACATCTACAAAGCTAAGAGGTTTCTCTCATCTGAAGGTGAAGTCTGTATTGCACTTGTATAACAAATCTGGTTTGACTGTGGCTTTTGCTACCCACTCCTCCCTGTCTATGCAGTTTACTGCCTCAGACAAAGAAAACGATGGTTCTGTTTTCTTCTGTTCTGTGTTTTTTGTAAACCACTAACATTCACAGGGAAACAAAGCTAAGGACAAAACTTTTTAGCAGCAAGACTAGTTTCGAAGAAACTGAAACCTGGAATTTCACATTACGTTATTTGCTTTGTAAATTTTATTTCCAATCCTTGTGACTTATGTTTAGGATTCATTCCCATATTGAATGAATTTCCAAACTAATTCTTGGGAATTATTTAACTCATTTAAAAAAAAAAATCTCAACAACTTGTAATCATAATTGATGTTTGAGTGACATAGGCCACAAGATTACTTACTTCTGTCTGCTTTCTGATAGGAGCAAAGGATTGTTTCTGAGATCCTAGCCTGCTTCTCCTGTCAGAAGCAGCTGCAAGATCAGGAAACTCTTCAGCATCCTACACAAATAAATCAGAAGATGACTTTGTAAGAATGATTAAGTCCATATTTTCAAAACAGATTTTCCTACATTCAAACATTTTTCCCCCTGCTTATCAAACATTCATCATAATTCCACTCTACAAAAATTCAGAAGCCTAGTGTGGTGCCACCAACTATGACAGGCATTGCAGTGGTTAAGTCTTCAATGCAGCAGCTAATTCAGGGCTGAAAGAGCTTACAAGAGAAGCCTTCCAACAGCAGTCTGCCATTGCTGTCAGCTGATACAAACAGAGGTAAATGGCTCCTAAAGGAGTGTTTTTCTAATCTTTCAATGGCCTTGCAAACAACTTCCCTCTTCTTCCAGTACAGTCTCTAGCTCTGCAATTCTGCCTTAAACATGTGAATGGTGAAGAACAAAAAGGGCAGGGTAGTATCTCTTAACAAGAGTATGGAAATGAACAGATAAATCACTCAAGTGATTATGGAGGCTTACATGTACGAGTTTTATTAGCAGAGGATACATTATGCAGAATCTGGATTAATCAAATACAGACAGGCTGGAGCTCGCTCTGCTCTGGCCACCTTATATCCACTATCTCAGTCAGAATGATCCTGATCCACCAGCTTGGTTTTCATTCAATTCTTTCTCCTCCCACTTTCTGAGAGGCCTTTAATAGCTGTGATACAACACTACTGAACAAACCAACTCTTTTTCTGCAGCCTGAAAAGCTTTTTGAACATCCCAAGCTAGGAAGCTCTAGCATAAGGACAGACACACCTCAACCAACTAACTAGTTTAAAGATAGTTGGAAGTAAGTAAAAAGGCAACCACAAGAAAAGGGAAAAACATTTCACACACACACTCTTAGGGACATCTTCAACCAGAGACAGTACCTTCACATTTAAATAGCCCCCAGTAGAAAAAATTTTTTCTTTCAGTCTGTCCAATTCCTTCTTGGATGCAAATTAGTTTTTGCCATTTGCAACACCCTGTACCAAATTGATTAATTAAAATCTAGCACTCAGTGGGACATTACCTCCTTATATTTGCTCTTAGCTCATCCCCCATAAGAAGCAGACGACATCAAACAACACTAGGAAAAAGACCAAATAATTTCCTTTTGATTTTCTTGTCCCTGTCAGATTTCCAGATTCTATTTCCAGATTCTGTTTTACATACTGAGAAGTCCTAGTTTATTCAGTCTTGCCTTCCACAGAGATTGCTTCATACCTTTGATTATTTTTGAAGACTTAGTCTATCTTTTTTAGTTCAAATATGTGTATCTTTTTAAGGAGTGGAGGGAGCATAAGAAAACAAAATCCATACTATATTTGGATCAGACAGGCTGTGAAACTCTGTTTTGTCATAATCCGTTTTCTTTTCTCTTTTCCTAATAATTCCCAGCACTGTTTGCATGTTTGACCAGTACTACTATCACTGACCTAATTATGAAGAGCCATTTCAATATTTTACTCCTCAAGGAAAACATCTTGCTCAGGACCTATCACATTGTATGGAAAAACAGATTACTTTTCCCCAAATGTATCCATTCATGTTTGTCAACAGTGTCTATAAATTACTGACTTGTCTAAAACTAGTAAGCAAACCCATATACTGCTCTGGTGAGTTGCTACACATAGTGGAACCTTCTTAAACCTCCTCGATGCTTAGAAGCTCCGTATGTATGATCCTTTCATGTTTTATTATTTCAAGAGCATCACACAAGCATCTCACCCGTATGTGAAACTGATGAGGATACAAGCATTCCCAGCAAACCAAGAGGGTCTGCAAACTTTTACTGTGACAGCAGATGCTGTATCCACATCACAGATTTCAGTGCAATGTGTATGTCCTGTTCCATGATCCTATGCAATTTTTTTCCACATTTGTCTTCTATAGTGCCATTACCTTCCTACTATTTGCCATGACTTCTGCCATTCTCCTTCCATTTAGACTGTCATTCATAGCTCAGACACTACATGGTAGCATATAGTAAAAATGGGAATATTCTCATGAAGGAAAGAAGCTGCAGACCTTTGATTCTACCCATAGTTCTCTAACAAGAGGTCTGTAAACAGTCATTTCTTGTGCCACTCCAGGACAATGAACTGTGCAACAAAACCATGTAGCCACAGTTCTGCTTCAAGTTCCATGTTAAAATGTACAAAACAGAGACCAGCCAGGAAGGCTTCTTTATACTACCACTTCAGAGATTATTATGTACACTAGATCATACGACAATTCTCTAATGTGCAAGAGCCTTTGCAACAGTGACACACAACGGTATCAAAATACTAATATGCACATTACAGCTATATGAATTTGGAAAGAAACTGAAATTAGCAACTAGAAGTGTAAGCAGTGGCAACAGTGATACACAGAAATTGCTTCCGCATGTGAGATGGTTAGATTGTAATACAGGCAGCACATTCTTTAAAACTGTGGCGCACTCTGGTATCCAGTATATTCCCCATCCCTTGTGAAGCAGTTGCTATAGAATATTTAGGAAATTTGACTTCTGTTATCTGTTAACATCCAGACTCTCAGATGCATCACTCCAAATTTGCCAAGTTTCTTCTGCACTTGTCTGTGCTTACTTGAATAGGTGATAACTCAAAAAGCACAAGTTTCCTACCAGTAACTTCAGACAAACATCTCTGATTTAAAAACTGAAATCCAACTGCTGTACCAATATCCACTACAAACGGGATTTGAACTTAAATTTGTACAAAGCTGTGTAAACAGCTCGTCTTCTAATACAGTCATACAACTTAAAAGAACAACAAAAAGCTCTTCGCTGTACCTCAATCTTTGGTGGTTTCTGAATTGCAGAAGATTCACTTTGAGGTCTCTCTACATCAGAGGGTGACTTTACTTTTTTCTTCTTTTTCTTTTTTTTCTTCTTTTCTGACCCTTCTTCAGGCTCAGTTTCACTAGCATCATTTTTTGTTTCTGAGTGCTGAAAAAAAAATCATGAGGCATGACCTTCAGAACTTAATTTTAGTCAGTATCACCTACCAAAATAAATGCGTGCAAGTGACCATCCTTACGCAACTAAATGGTGTCTTAGTCGATTCAGGATAGGGCATTAAGTGGACAAGATGTCTTAGAAACTCAGAGTTACTGCAAGAATTCTTAATTTGAAGCACATTTGATTGTTAACAGAACATACTGGGACTACTGAAATTTCCGCAGAAAATATTAACCCAAGTAAGGCAAGAGTTCCATGTTTCATGTCTCATTCTCAGGGTCAGGAATTTGAAAACATCCAGCCTAAAGTTGAAAGTTCTTGTTGCTGGAGTAGGACCATCTTTTTGATATCCTGTGATTCCTTTCCATGACAAGGAAAATTCTAACAACAAGGTGACTTTATATTATCTCTTAAAAGCTACATTATAAGTGGACACTGTTCAGGGCCAAGCAAAAGCCAATAGAGACAATCACAGTGGCAGAAATTACTTTAGAGAATTCTCAAGTACCTTTGGTTCATTATCCTGCTTCCCTTTACCTCTGGAAAGACCTTCAGATGCTGGTGATGAAACCATTTTCTTTGGGGGCTGTGAAAGTACCACAGCCCAAGACATAGGTGGCTGAGCAGAGCCATCTGCAGGTGCTTCAGGAAATGCCAACGGGGGAAAAAAGAAATACACAAAGATGTCTCAAAAATATTCCTGATATTCAAAAGAATCAGTAATGAATTCATTGACGATTAGCAAATACAGCAGAGCCATATACCTTCTGAGGAAGGACTGAGACATGATACACACACATTTCATTTCTCCAGAAAGCTTTCCCAAATTGTAACTACTCCATATACTGCCCAACACTGTATACACAAACACAATTAAATGGTATTTGGAAAACTATACTGTATCATACAAACTACATATAAAAAATTCCATTCTCATTTCCTAAGCTATTTTTCTTTCAAACATTCTGCTATGTCTAAACACAAAACTTCTTTCATATTTCTCCTGATCAGTCATACAGATTTCATGCACAAGGCCACATCAGCACTTTCCACTTTCTAAAATCTTCTGGTTTTACAGACACAACTACCAGCTGAAATACTTCCTAACGTGCTTCAGTGTACAAGAATGTCACCCGCTACCACTCAGAGGTATCAATGCTTTGAAAGAACTCATGCAAAATTAATTTTGTAAACATTCTGAACACACAGCAAATATAGAATTAAGTCTAAATTTTTCTTAAAGAGAAAAACTTCCACTATGCAATTAAATAGCATAATGTGTTTAGATTGCAAGGTTTTGGTAGTGGGGGGAGGCTGCAGGGGTAGCTTCTGTGAGAGGATGGACATCCCCAGACAGCTCCAAAACAGACCTACCACAAGTCTCAGCTGAGCCCATCAGCAATGCTGATGGCACCTATGGGATGGCATGTTTCAGAAAGAATAAAAAACATTGTGCAGGAGCTGTGAGGAAGAACGAGAAGGAAAAACTGTGAGAGCAGCAGCCCTGCAGACACCAAGGTCAGTAGAGAAGGCGTGGGAGCAGAGATTCCCCTGCAGCCCCTGGTGAAGACTATAGTGAGACAGCTGTCTCCCTGCAGCCCTGCAGAGAAAGATGTGGCAGAGTGGGCCCTGTGTCTCCCTGTGTCACTTGGGGCAGGAAGGAGGTAGTAGAATAGGGAACAAAGGAGTGAAGCTAAGTCTGGGAAGAAGAGAGGGTGCAAGAAAGTGATGTTAGTTTTGCTTCTGCCCATCCTACCCTATCTTTAACAGGCAGTAAAATAATCTTATCCAATTTAAGTCCGCTTTGCCTGTGGTGAGTGCCTGGCAAGTCACCTCCTTGTCGTTGTCTACAAGCTTTTTTACCTTATTTTCTTCTCGTCCTGCTGAGGAGGGAGAGTAAGAGAGCAGCCAGAGGGTGTCTGGCTGCCTACCAAGGTCAACCCAACAGAAGCTGCTACTTTATTCTCAGGGTTAGTATTTGCCAAAACTCCATTATCAGATTACTTTAATGTTTCTGGAATAACTTTATCTTTAGAGATCTTTTCAAGACATTTCAGCATATTCAGACAGGACAGGTTAATCCTTGCTGAAATCAGTGGGAAGATAAGGACCAACTGTTCAGACTGCTGCTTGTCTGTGTATACACAAATCCAGTGAAAGGCACTTAGACAATTCAATGCTTAATGCATGTGATACCTCCAATACAGAGTCCTGATAAACAGAACTTCTGACACACAATTCCAGATTGAAGCATTTCAACTCAATTTAAGTATTTCTTTGAAAGAGGCACTCGATATTTTGTGGCAATTGAAAACAAACCAAAGAGGTCTGCATCCTTACAGTCAGAAAACATGCAAACAAACTAACAGGAAAAAAAAGGGGATATTTCAGCATCATAGATCTCCACAGCTGTCCTTTGTTTAAGAGACTTTGCATAAATAGTCTCATAACAATAGCACATAACACAGGGTAAATTTGAGGTACATACTAAACTCTAGAGTTCCAGCTATTTAAAACAAATCTGCATGTCAATACTGATCAAATATGACTCTCACTTATTCTTGAAAAAAACCATGATTACAACAACTCAGACTTCCACTAATCAATACACATTACTTTCCTCATCTTAAACAACATGAGAGGCAACTACAATAATATTTGCCCTTGAACATAAATGACACAACAGAGAGGGATTCAATAGTGAAGCCAGTTTTTATTTACCTTCCCCTGTGCTCAGTAGTGGGGCCAGTCCTGTGTAATCTATCTATGACCTGTACAACAGAATAGACTGCACCCTCAGAAACTTCACAGATGACATCAAGCTGGCTGGGAGTGTTGATCTGTTCGCAGGTCAGATGGCTTTGCAGAAGGATCTGAATGGGCTGGAACGATGGGCTGAGGCCAACTGCATGAGGCTCAACAAGGTGAAGTGTCAAGTCCTTCCCCTGAGTCACAACAACCCCAGGCAACACTTAGGCCTGGGGCAGAGCGCCTGGAAAGCTGCCCAATGCAAAAGTACCTACCTGGGGGTGCTGATTGACAGCAGCTCAACATGAGCTAGCAGTGTGCCCAGGTGGCCGAGAAGGCCAATGACATCCTGGCCTGTGTCAGAAACAGTGTGGCCAGCAGGACACAGTACTTGGCACTGGTGAGGCCCCACGCTGAAACCTCAGTTCTGGACCCCTCACTACGAAAGGGTCATTGAAGGTGCTGGAATGTGTCTGGAGAAGGGCAACAGAGCTGGGGAAGGGTCTGGAGCATAAGTCCTATGAGCAGCAGTTGAGGCTGTTTAGCCTGGAGAACAGGAGGCTCGGGGGGCACCTTACTGCTCTCTACAAATGTGTAAGAGGACATTGTAGTGAGGTGGAGTTTGGCGTCTTCTCACAGATAACTGTCAGTAAGACAAGGGGAAATATCCTCCAGTTGCATAGGGGATTTTTAGATTGGGTATTAGGAAATATTTCTTCACCAAAAGGGTTATCAAGCACTGGAACTGGCTGGCCAGGGAAGTGGTTGAGTCACCAGTCCTGGAGGTATTGATAACATGTGGAGACTTGGCACTTAAAGACATGGTTTAGTGGTGGACCTGGCAGTGTAGGGTCATGGTTGACCTCTATTATCTTAAAGGTGTCTTTCAAACTAAATGATTCTATGATTCTATAATCCCAGCTGATGAAATCTATGAGCAAGAATGAGCTATAAGTGGTCCTCTCATTTGAAAGAAACTGAAACAAAAAAACCCCAAACAAATAAAGCTGAAATAAACTTGCTCGTTAATTCTTTTTTCACTCTACATCAACAGCTCCTCAGAACGCTTTAGTTTTCCAAACTGGTGAGATGCAACTATTTAAAAATACAGGCAAATAATTTGTGCTTGGAGCACTTACCTCCACCACTAGATGAAGAGGGAATTAAGTTGACTCCTGCTTCATCTAATTTTTTTGAAGAAGCTTTGCTTTCTGCAGAAGTATCTTCCTGTAAAATAGATGGTCAGGTACCATAAAAGTAGGATGAAAATCACTGACATAAACAAAGCTAAACACAAAAAACCACACAAATTATAAAATCCTCAACCCATGCACAGAAGCGTAGGGAATTTTATAGCCTTTTTGTTGCTTTTCTTAGTGGAACCATCATTTCAAGCCTACAGCATTACAAAATATAAGCAGATGTCTCTTCACTGGTGTACAAGCAAGATGATGCTTTCTTATATTTTACAAAAGCATCTAAACAAGATCTAACAACAAACAAGAAAATTTTAAATATTTTGCATATGCTAAAAAAAAAAAACACCATAAAAAATGGAGTCCATGATTATTTAATTACTCAAACTAGTAAAGAAAAAGTAAACTCAAGTGACAGCACAAAGTTCTTTCTTCCATCACAGCCAGTTTTCCACTCAGAGGCACTGGAATTATTATTCTGTTTGGTTCCTTGAAATTATTAATCATTATACATGTTGAAAACTCCTGATTCAATGACATGCTGCTGAATACATCAGTATTTTATTTACCAGCCAACAGGGAACCATAGAAATCAAGAATACAGTTAAAAGCTTGCATGTCAACAATGTTTTTTTCTTCTTCTGGAATTCAGTTTCTTATTTTCATCCTTTAGCACAAAGCAGTTAAGTACAAAAATGCAGATTTATTTTTTTTACAGGTAAAACTATTGCATAAGTGACTGCTTACCTATTATTTCCAGGTGAAAGAGAAAACAAAAAGCTGTTAAAGCTCAGGAACATATGTGGTCTGTACAGCCAATCTAGAACTGTACACCATAGCAGTACCAATCCACATTCTAATGGTACCTGGCTCACCCTTATCTACCAGCAGCACAGGCAAGGAAAGAAGAGCAGGAAAGGTAAGAGACAGCAAGCATCAATACCACCAGCTATAAAAAGACCTCCAAAACCTCTAGCTCTGAAACTCCTTGATTGCAAGTTAGTGGGGAGTTGCTGCAGCAGGCTTAAACAGGTCTGAAACTACAATAGCAAATGCAAAACACTTGCATTCAGAAATGCTTGCACTTAGGGTAGGTTTTATTTTATGAGTTCTGCAATGTGAAAGCATTGGCTAACCTTTGTGTTCAACACAACAGGTTGATTAAGGCACACAGTGTTACTCTGCACTGCACTTACTAGTCCACTCTTGTGCTGCACATTGTGTATCTCACTGCTTCCCAAGCTCTGTGACTTGTGGGAATCCAGAATCCTGGCTTCAAATGTGGATCCATGAAGAGATTCTGGGTTTGGATTTTGAGTTGACTTCTTGTATGCAGTTTTACTGGACCTGTCTGAATAAACCATGTAAAGTCTAAGTAATTGTGATAATTTCTAGGTATGTTTTATACTATGACAGTTAATGTAACTACAGTAATTGTCACAAGGGCTACTGCTACACACAGCTCATATTAAATGAACAACCTAGCAATAATAACTGACATGCATACACTACACTGACTCAACAACTGTAATTTAAATTCTTGTTCTGGATTTTTTTTTTTTGTAGCAGTTTATGAATTTGTTCAATTAGCAAAAGACACAAGTCACCATTCCTTCCCAAAAAGGTCACAGGCAAGAAATCTTTTTTCTTAACTTTCCCAGATTTAGAAACATCATGAACCGCAGGCTACAGCACAGACACCCGTTTCACATCCATTCCACGCACATATAACCAAGCAACATATTAATACCTGGCTTCACAGAATCTTTGCTGCACGCAGAAGTCTGGAATAAAGTTCTGTTCACAAATCTGACAGAAGAATCACCTTCATCGTGCCTTTTCTTGTCCAGTTTTTTCTCACCCTCTTTTGATCTCCTCTGCTGCAAGTATTTGTGACATGTTTAGTTGATTTCACTTGAACTTTGTAAAGTTAGCAAGCTTGCCTTGAGTTACAGTTAACTACCTCTGCATCCGGAGCCTGACCATAAAGTTAACACCACATAAACAGTTAGCATACCATAACCACAAATAATGAATAGAAACAGGAATAGCCAGCTAGAGACGTGCTATTTAATTTCGTCTACCTTAACTGTATCATTTTTAGAACACAATATAGCCCAAGAAAGATGAATTACTCCATATGCTTCTAGACAACTGTGTTCATAAAATCCCATTAATCTGTATATTTCCAATAGTTTAAAACTGTTTGGTACAAAATCATCCATTCTGAATTTGTAAAACTGACTTTCTTCTAAGGCAAAACTCCATGAGACTGGTGTCAGAACATTCAAAACACTTAGAGCATAGTAGCTAGAACAGACCTATACAATCCCTGTAAAGGACTCACATCACCTATACTGTACACTTGTCAAAGCCTTATAATTCTTCCAAGAAAGACAGTTAGGCAGAGCTCAGCTGAGGAATCAGTACGGCAGGCAAGGAACAAACACTATGCTGGTATCTACACAAACTGTACTATACCACCCCAGATGAATGGCTTAACTCTTTCTGAATACAAGCTGCTGGACTAAATGCACAGTACATCTGGCAGCAAAATTATCTTCTTGGGTGGGAGGACAAGGCATTTCTTGATCTCCAAAGCTAAATTGTTAAAACATTAGAAGACATCACCAAATTAATGAAAAGCTGCAAGATCAACCATTCCTCTTAAGTTCACAATACAAAAATGACAGGGAAAATGACAAAAAGACTGTCAAACAGTACATGGCTCAGTCCAAGCCCCTACAAAGACCACAGAACGCATTCCAGAAGCTTAACTAAGTTTCTTTGTATTACATCACCTGTGCTAATGCTGAGTTCATCATCTCCCCAGGCAGTTTCAGTGTCTAATTTTCCTCTCAGCAAGAAGACTGGTAATTTTAGGTGTCTAGACTTTGTATCTTATGTCTACTAATGCATGGTTAGGGCCTAATCTTAAAAATTTTCTATGCAGGCCTGACCACAGTGAAGTTACCAGGTCTCTGCCTAGGGAGTAAGGTCCACCAGAAGGATGTGACTGGAGAACAGATTATGTGAACCTGTTGGAAACAACAACAGCTTTACAAATCTAAGAGACGTAATGTCTAAACACAGAGGGAGACAGGTTAATAATACATTAGTGGTTTTTTTTCCCTTTTATATTTTGAGGAATTTGACTAATTTTTGTTTGAAAGTATCATCCAAGTTTCAGGAAACTTATCCCCAAACAGGTACACACATGAAAATGACAGATGCTTACTGAACATCTGTTTTACTTTTGACTGAAAGTACATTTCTAAAATGAACCTTCCTACCCTGTCCACAGCAACTGAAGTTCCTACTAATTTGTGGATTGTCTTCTACCTGTAGCAAGTCTTGGCAATCCTTCAACAACAGATATGATTTATCACTTATCAGTCACATAGCTGATTCCAGACACCAGGTCACTCAAGTCAGGTTCATGCAAGCTGCCACTGGGCTCAAAAAAGCTGTTCTCCCCTCCCTGCAAACCTAGACAGTGAACAAAGGAAAGCACAGTCCACAAATGAATGGTTTTATTTTTCCCTCAGACGCTGCTTTCTGAGGAAAAAAAAATAAAATCAGTTCCCCTTATGTTCCAAAAAATACTGCTTGAAAGACTATTAATTTGAACTGTAGCATTCCATGAACTTTTTGGTGACCTGAAGTTGGGCACATTACTACCATCCTCCTTAAATGTCATTCATGATCACTGCAAGAAGAGAGTGATGATTCACTTTAAAAAGAGGAACCAAACCTTTAGAGAGATTGATTTAAAATATGAATATTAATTTTTAAAAACCATATATGTGCTCACCTTTGAAAGACTCTTACTTTCTTGTCTGACTGGATATGTTTGCTCAGCAGATTCACTGACTTTTCCTGGACCATTATACTGTGTTGAGTTGTTAGAATGATACTGTGAGCCAGCTACTGGATACGCATTTGCAACAACATCAGGTGAGTAAGAGCAGCTGGAGTATTCACGGAAGGCAGGATCTCCCAGAACACTATGTGATGGACATTGAGAAAGAAATGAAAGTCATCCCCGGGCAAATCTTCAGGATACACTTGTTACCTAGATAAATGTATCATCCGCTGGCTGAAGAATTTGTTAAACAAGAAAGCTATATTTCAAAAGAAAACTATTCCATGTTATTTCAATTAAGTATTTACTCACTGCTGTAGACTTCCAAAATAATGACTGTTGCTTTGGGTAAACATTCAGTTGAGCAAATATCTTAAAACACAGATGTTATCCACTTCCAAATTTCAAAGCTGCTCTGCTTTGCAGTTATAGTTCTCATGCCTGTTTAAGGTTTCCAAGATTCTCCATACTTATTTTCAGTAGGCTTTTTCTTGTGAAACAAACCAAAACTGCAGTGTAAGGACATGACGTGCATTATATACCTGACTGCTAAAGTACAAACATTAAAATGTTTGTAAGCATGTATGTCTTAAGATGTTTGCCTTAAAATGCCATCATAACAAAGCAGGACTACAACATTCTGTGGAGTATGAAATATCATGTAGAATTTTAAGGTAATTACTAACTGACCAGCATTTAATCCTGACAATTTATGGAAACATGTCTGGGATATGCCTCTTTCCTTCAAATGTATGCTCAAAAGTTCCCTTTCCATTTCCTTCTACGCTTTGTCCAGAAAACACATGCTGAGTCCAGATCTGATTAGGAAGAATGGAAATTTCTCAGCTTGGGAAAGCTGCACTTAGTTTTTAAAGCTGTTTGCCATGAAGTGGCCAACCCCAGTATCTTGGGTAGATAATGACAGATAAACTTTCCTGTCAGAAGAAGAGTCTTCAGATAACACGTCATACTGCCTGTTGCAATTCTGATGGACTGCAGTCAAAACAATTCTTACAATCAGCTTACACACAGAGAGGAAACATCACAAACGAGAGTCAAAAATACAGCTTTGTCTCGGTCCCAACAAGGCAAAACATTCACCAGAATACTGCTGCTGTCTGGGGTTTCTTTTTTTTTCTTCTAGTTTTTTTAATACTAATTTTTTTAATGCTAATGCTGTGGTTTTTGTCTAATGCACAGATCAAGCCATACTCGCCTCAATGTTAAATTTCTACTACAAATGAAAATGGGTTGAAAATAATGAGATTTCCTGTAGGATAAACTGAAGCCCTACAATGACTGTGTTCATTAAAACTCTAACTGAACTTGTAAGGACACACCAGTAACTCTGCAGTAATTGTAAAGTTAATTTACTGCTTAGGGTCCCGAGAAGCAACTACAGAACTATGTCACATCATCAGATTCTTACAAGACTCAATTATTGCAGAATCTGTCTCTTCCTTTTATACAACTATAACTACCCCAGCCCTGTCATAACACAACCATTTTTTTCACCCAAGGACTGGATTCAGCTCCTTCCAAAGCACAAACAAACCAAATCAATCATTACAGACCACCAAATCCTCCTTATTGCTTCTTAACAACACAGGCCCTCAAGAGCAAGAGGCAAGGTACCAGACAAATGCCCAAAGAATATAAATGTAAAAACCTAAATCATGAAGAAAAATGCAAAGCATTTCTACAGTTAAACTGTTCTCATGTATCAAGAGCCTGGATTTCATATGAGTGTTCAATGTCCAAAACCAGAAGGTTAAAATCCCCCAAGAAATAAGATTCAGAAAATATACATACTTATCCAAAGATGGTTCCTGAACAAATGGGTAGCATGTAGTTATGTACCTAGGAAAGACACATGCTTCTGAGGGTTCTGACCATGCCACAGTTACCGCCGCATGTTTTGGAACAAATGGTTTGACCTCTGCTGACAACTTGATGCCCTGAGAAACAAAACGTTTTTTGGCTACATGCATTCAGAGATTAATAAGTGAAAAACACTCAGTCTTGTGAGCTTAACTGTCATTGGAGTGTTAGTTTGCTCTCTTCTCACAAAGCATGCAAAACGATAAAGCTCACCAAAAAGAAATGGAGGAAGAAGGCGAAACAAAACCAAGGAATTGTAAGAGAAATATAACTACTCTGAAAAGTTACTCGATACCCTCATTTACCACAAAGCACTCACAAAGGTCGGTTACGTAAAGGACAGAGGCTTGCTAAGGACAAGATGCAGTAAATGCAAATTTGCAAATTCTTAATTCATATTTGAACTTTATAAGCTAAAATTGATTAATATACTATCATTACCATTGATCAAACTCTGAAGGTATGTAACAACAGATACTTTGTGCACACCAGCATTTTAAGGCAGTCTGTCTGAAATAAGCACTTCATCCTACAGCCTTCTTGCTTCTGGCACAACACGAATCTATCAAGCCAAACCTTCCATTTGTTCTGAATTACCATCAATTTAGGCCGGGTATGTATATATGGACAATGAAATGAGACTGCCAGGTCATCAAAACACACAGAAAGCAACTATGACTGCAGGACAGTCACTAGCTTTAAGCCCCCCGAGCCTGACCAGAAGATAAGTCAATGCGCAATGCTATGCCACGGCTCCCGACTGTAATCTGCGCACCCATCCGTACAGCGACCGAGACGTCTACCCGCCCTGGCAGCCGACTCTCGGCTCCGCGCAACAAGAGGCG
>NW_008655515.1:0-1821 GCF_000695815.1 Acanthisitta chloris
CCCCCTCCACCGTTCCCTGCAGGATTCAATGGCACCAGGAATCCCAGCGGGATGGAAGCGATTCCTGATGGGGCTGGATGACCCTGGGGAGCTCAGCCAGGTATCCTGGAGTATTCCAAGGGCTCTGGAAAAGCAGGAATTACCTTGTTGACCACCTTCTGCTGCTGGGCATGCTTCTGCCTCAGGCTCGCCACCTCCCGCCACAGCGCCTCGTTCTCACTGCGGGGAGGAAAATCCTTAGGAAAACTGGGAAAGGGCTGGGAAAAGGGTTGGGAAAGGGTCAGGAAAGGGTCAGGAAAGGGCAGGGAAAGGGCTGGGAAAGGGCTGGGAAAGGGCTGGGGAAGGGGCGTCGCCACCTCCCGCCACAGCGCCTCGTTCTCACTGCGGGGAGGAAAATCCTTAGGAAAACTGGGAAAGGGCTGGGAAAGGGCAGAGAAAGGGCTGGGAAAGGGCAGGGAAAGGGTCAGGAAAGGGCTGGGAAAGGGCTGGGAAAGGGCAGGGAAAGGGTCAGGAAAGGGCTGGGAAAGGGTCAGGAAAGAGCTGGGAAAGGGTAGGGAGGAATGAGGGATAAACCTGAAGGATTTGCTCCAGTGGGAATTCCCTCTGAGTTCAGGGAGGAGGAGGAAGAGGAGGAGGAGGAGAAGGAGGAAGAAAACAAGGAGGGGGAGGAGGAAGTGGAGATGGAGAAGGAGGAAGAGGAGGAAGAGGAAAAGGAGGAGGAGGAGGAGGAGGAAGAGAAAGAGGAGGAGAAGGAGGAGGAGGAAGAAAAGGAGAAAGGGGAGAAGGAGGAGAAGGAAGAGGAGAAGGAGGAAGAGGAAGAGGAGGAGGAGGAAAAAGGAGACAGAGGAGGAAGAGGAGAAGGAGGTGGAAGAGAAGGAGGAAGAGAAGGAGGAAGAGGAAGAGGAGGAGGAAAAAGGAGACAGAGGAAGAAGAGGAGCAGGAGGTGGAAGAGAAGGAGGAATAGAAGGAGGAGGAGAAGGAATAAGAGAAGGAGAAGGAGGAAGATGAGACGAGGAGAAAGAGATGGAAAAAGAGGAGGAGGAGGGAGAGGAGGAAAAAGAAGAGGAAGAGGAGGAACAGAAGGAGGAAGAAAAGGAGGAGGAGGAGGAGAAGGAGGAAGAGAAAGAGAAGGAGGAGGAGAAGGAAGAGGAAGGAGGAGAAAAGGTGGAGGAGGAGGAGGAGGAGAAGGAAGAGGAGAAGGAGAAAGAGGAAGAGGAGGAGGAGGAAGAGCAGGAGGAGGAGCAGGAGGAAGCAGACAGTGCCTGGCAGAGCCAACCCAGGCCAAGGTGAGCAGAACCTCCTGAGGTACTCGAGCAGGATCTGAGGGCAAACCAAACCCCTGGAGAGGGAAAACTCCCCGGGAATGTCTCGGGTGGGATGGGGAGGATGAGGCAGGACATGACCAGCCCAGCTGGGAATGTGCATCCTGGAGAGGAGAAGCTGCAGGGAGAGCTCCGAGCTCCTTCCAGTGCCTCCAGGAGCTCCAGGAGAGCTGAGAGGGACTTGGGCCAAGGCCTGGAGGGACAGGACCCAGGGAATGGCTTCCCTGGGAAAGGGGAGATTGGGCTGGGACATGGGCAGGAATTCCTGGCTGGGATGGAATTCCCAGAGCAGTGTGGAGTGTCCCAGGCCAGGGGGGATGGACTGGGGACATTGGGATGGGGGAAGTGTCCCTGCCCATGGAGGGGTGGGATGGGATGATCCCAAGGGTCTCTTCCCACCAACCATTCCATTGCTCCAGCAATCACCAAACCTTCCCAGAACAGTCACTTGCAGATGCACCAAAAATGTCATGGTGACCTGAGATCCTTGGGGTGACCT
>NW_008655516.1:0-17741 GCF_000695815.1 Acanthisitta chloris
GCAGCTCCCCCGGGTCTGACGGGGGTAGCCCTGTCCATGTCTCCTCCGCTTTGCACGCTTGAGTTTCGTCTCTGGGTAGTTGTGCTGGTTTCAGTCGGGATGGAGTTAATTTTCTCAGTAGCTCGTGTAGTGCAGTGTTTGGAATCAGAGTGATAGTACACTGGTGTTTTGGTTTCTGCTAAGTTGTGTTTATCCTAAATCGAGGATATTTTTCTTTCTTGTGCCGTATGCTCTGCCAGTGGGAAGGTACACAAGAAAACCGAGAGGGAGCGTAGCCGGGACAGGTGACCTGAAGCAGCCAAAGGGATATTCCCCACCACGGCACGTCCTGCCCAGGCTATCAGCAGAAGGGCCGATCCGGGGGGAGGTTCGGGGTTGCGCCTGTCCGCGAGTGCTGAGCAACTGTGTTGTGCATTACTGGTTTTGTTCTTTTTATTAACCATTAGCATTTTAGCTTATTCTGCTCTTTATTATTATTGAACTGTTCTTATCTCAACCTACGCATTTTACTTTATTTTTTAATTCTCCCCATTCCTCTGAGTTGTGGGGTAAGAGGGAGTGTGAGTGGCTGCGTGGTTCTTGGCTGCTGGCTGAGGTTAAACCACCACAGTAGTGTTTGTAATCCATTGAACATGAGGAATGGACTTTACTTCCTGTTCTGAGTTCTGTTCTCCCGAACTGAACCGTATTCCTTAGTCTAGGATGAAGGGGAGGTTGGCTTTTCTCCAGAATAAGATCTGTGCCTGTTCACAAGGCACAGCTGTGGTAAGAACAGTCTTGTAAGAAAAAGTAAGAACCTTCTTGCACGGTAAGGTGTTTGTGCATGGAAAGGATGGGCTGAACATTAAACCTATTCATGGCTCACAGCAGTGTTTACTCACTGACTGCTAGAGGGAACTGCAGAACTCAGGTGGAACTGTTATGTTACAACTTGTGTAGCATGGATAGTTTTCTGCACGGAAAGAATGAGCTAAGCACTAAACCCATTCGTGGCTCAGGGCTGTGTTTACTTACTGACTGCTAGAGGGAACCACAGAACTGGTATGTTACAACTCGTGTAGTTGTTTTTTTGAATAGTTTCCTGCCTCAGACTGGGCTGAGCTCTGGTTTGAAATCTGCTCTGGTTTGAAATTTTGGTACTTCCCTCACCACTTTTGAGCCATGTAAACTTTGTGCAGTTGTGGCATGTGGAAGTGGATGTAACTGCACAAAGTCAGAGTGTTCTGAAAGCTCTAACATGAAAGTGTAGCCTTGAAGGAAATCTCTGTTGGAGCGGTGGTTAAACAGTTTCTTCTACATCACTTGCTCTCCTCATGGTTTCCTTTTTTTCCCCCGGGTGTGGCCTGCTGTTGTCAATGATATATGCAGCTTTTGAGGGACCTAAGGCTGGTGACTTCTTGTTGACTTGTAAAGTGAAATTGAATGCAGTTGACAAGTCTGCAGTGGGCGGTGACCTCAAAGGTGTTAGAACCCAATCATTATGATGCAGGTGCAATAGTGAAATCATACTTTCCATTACAGATTGCATCTAGAGAGCTTTCTAAATATTTACATGTAATGTTTTACAGTTTATCTTCTGTCCCCTGGGCTAAGTATATTTAGCTGTGCATTGTTGTACTATAGTGAACCAAAATAACATCCAAAGCTGTTATAAGAGTGCTCTTTGTTAAGTATTTTATATTGCCTATCAAAATCCTGAACAAATCTGCTTTCTGTGTTCACAGATTTTCTATTTAAGGTTAATTTTTGTTGTTCAGTTGGAGTCTGTTAGTTGTGAAACACTAGGAGTGTCAATAGTTGTGAGTGAATGGAGGCACAATTTGGAATTTCCTGACTTTAGGGATCATGGTAGATCATTTGGGAAAAGTATCCATGGTCATCTTTGTCATTAAATGGTTAGATTGTTCTTTGTATCAACTGGTGCTTCTTCATGATGTTTGATTTATTTTTTGGAACAAATCATAATGCTCAATAAATTAAGTCATATGTCCTGTTGTTGCTGAAAGCAGTTATCCAAATATAAAATAATGACTTTTTAAAGTACTGGAGGTGAAACAGGTTCCTAATTGTTATTAATGTTTGGGAACATGTACTGCAGCAGTACAACATATGTAATGAGCTCCCCATGCACCAAAATGTAACTCACACTGGACATGAACACCATAAAAACTTTTGTTTTCTCTCTCCAGATTCCTTAAGGAGCTGCAACTAGAAAGGTGCTGTGCTTAGTAAAACCTAAATGTTAACTTGTTGGAGGACAACATGCCTATTCACACAGTTCCTGCCAAGAGCCCTGCTGGGGCACGAGGTACCACCACTCTGCTGAAGGTTTCCTCACACATCCCCTTTGCCTGCAGCAAAGCACCTGGGCAGCAGCCCAAGTCCCAGGGGTCAGGAGAAGAAAAGGATTGTCTACTTTCATGTTCTCAGAATAAGACTGAGGAAGTGAATGTGACCTACGTAATTTCAGCCTGTAATAAAGTGAGTGAAACATCAACTACTTTTAAAGCTGAAGGCAAATTAACACTCCAGAGGAGAACTGGAGCAAGCAAAAAGGTAGTGTTCAGTAGTGAACAATTGCATACAAACTCAACACAGGGCGTGGAAGAGCCTCAGACAGAGAAAAGACTGACTCTGCAGAGGTGTGTGAGGACTGGCTCCACTGGGAAGAGTAAAATTAATGAGAATACTGTGCCTAGAAAAGAAAATTGTGACTCGACTGTGCAAAGACGTTACAAGATTACACTTCCACAAAATCTTAATGATACCCATGATGATAAATCAAACTTGCACTTAGCTGAGGCTCAGTCAAGAACTAAGTTACAGTGTAAACTGAACAGCAAGGATTCCTTTGGTTTTGTTGGTGGTGTTGGTGGAAATGATACCTACACGTGCTTAAAAGATAAGGCAAGCACTGCTGACCAAAAACTTCAAAATGAAGTTCCTAGGTTGGAGCAATTGAGTACCTCAAAATATGTCATTGGGCTGTCAGGAGAACAGCTGAATGAAAAAGGCCATATAAATAAGCTTGCTGCAAAGCAAAGGTTACAGCACTTGATCATGAAACATAACAGTGTGGAAAGACCAAGGACACCAGCCAAAGCTTCAAGAGAAGGATTTAAGCTTACACCAAAGAACATCACTTCTCAGGATCAGCCTTGTCTCAAATCCACCTCAAATGAACGAACGCCTCATCTTCAAATTTTAGCCAAAAACCCCCCAAGTGCCTCTAGCTCTTTTCCTGTGAGTGAAAGCTCAGAAAAAAGAGAGAACACAGAGACTGTAGCTGAGAGCAGTAGGCCTGAGGAAGATATTTTCAAAGTGAGAAACAGCAAAGTGATTGTAGCCGCACGTGTGCGGCCCTTCAGTAACAGGTTTGTGTCCTGGACTTATTTCTGATGCTGATCGTATATGGTGATTTCTGCTTTGTACTATTTGAGTTGTTTAATCATCAACCCAATCAGGATATTGAACATACATTGAAATCAGCTGATACGTGATGCACACCAAGATGAAAATTGTATTAAGAAGCCAAATTGACTTTATAGGTGTTTGGGGCTGTATTTTACCTATTCGTTAACAGAAGTATTTTGAGCTTTAATACTTTGTATGTTGATCAAAGAGGTATTTTTAACAATGATTACTGATAATTTTATTTTCCATTAGGCAGTTGATGGAAATGGCTAACTTAAAGCATGTGCAAAATTTTTAAACTTTTTAATTTCCTCCCTTTTCCATTCAGAGAGAAAACTGAAAACTCACTGCCTGTAATCTCCATGAGTGGTTCAGAGACAACTGTACGAAATCCATCCACAAACCAAGTTTACACCTTCAGTTACGACTTCTCCTTCTGGTCTTTTGACAAATGTCATCCTGATTTTGCAAGCCAAGCCATGATTTATAGCACTTTGGCAGTTCCACTCCTTGAAAGAGCTTTTGAGGGGTACAATGCTTGTCTCTTTGCTTATGGGCAGACTGGTTCTGGAAAATCATACACGTAAGTTCCTAATGATCATTGTCAAAAGGCTGTAGGAGCCAATTGTTATGCAATGTGAAGTCACGACAAGAGACTGTGTGGAACAGATTTCAGAGTGGTTGAATTGTGTCAAAATGTCATTGTCTTTTCTAAAAATAATTAGCCAATATTTATAATAATTAAGCCAAAGTTACCTTTAGAATGTTATTATTTATATGACCCTGACTTCTTTCTCCTCATAGTGAAGAAAAGATATTTTAGTGAGGGAAAAGCCCTTATTAGTGCTGAGAGCATCTGACTCTTCCAGTGCTGTTGTTCACCACTGTTTATTTTGTGCCTGAAGTGACATGTTTTGAAGCATAATACGTCTTTTGGAGAAGATATCTAAGAGATCATTCTAATTGTGGTCCTGATGCTTCAGAACTTAAATAAATAAATCCAAATGTTTGTGGCACTGCTTATTTGAAATCTAATCTTTGCACAGAATAATCTTAGACAAGTAACATTTTGGAGGGTTTGTAGCCAATTTGGTATACGTTACTTACATTTTTCAATAGAATGCCTAGTGAACTGTTTGGTTTCCAAGCATGCATCTATTAAAATTAGTTCTGTGAGTTTCAGAATTCCCATCAGGTACTATAGACTTTTATTAAAGGTATTTGAGGACCAGAAATGTTTCTGGTCAATTTACAATAGAGAACTCAGACAGAAGTGGGATTTTCCTTTTTAAGTGGGATCTTGGTTTTTACTTACAATGTTTATTTACCTTGACCTACAATAAAGGTACATTCAGGATGGCAACTGTTATCCTATTTGTAAGTTTGTTGCATTTTTGTTTGTTTGTTGGTTTTTTTTTATTCCACTTTCACTTAAACCATTATTTGCCTTCACCCCTTTGAATCAGTAATAACTGTGTACTCTGGTCAAGTTCACCTGACAAATTTCTGCTGATGACTATGTCATGAAGCTGTGTGTGTCTGTGGACTGTAGCTGAGTTAGTCCAGTACACCAGTGTTCTGTAGTGGCAGAGCTTGACTGGAGAAACTGTGCAGGTGGTGGGGAGTGGCTTAGGTTACTACACTGAAGCATGCAGAGACTACAGGTGGTGGGGAGTGGCTTATGTTACTACACTGAAGCATGCAGAGACTATGAAACACATGTATGTTAAGGTATCAAACATCTACAGGTTTACTGTTTATAGTACAACTGACTCTTCAGCTGCTGTAGTGTTTTGTTTCACTTAGGTTTTCAATCCATTTTTCCATGGATTAATAGAAAATACCTCTGGACATCATCTTGTCCAACCCCCCACTTAAGGATGCATCAGCTTAGATCAGGGTTATTTCTGTTGGTTATTATTTCTGTAACTTAGAAGCATATGGCTTGTCAACTTTAGAGCTGTGTGATTAACATAAAACTATCTATAGAGGGTTATGAAACTAAACTAGCAGCTTTTTATGTAACTACAGGATGATGGGATTTGATGAAGACCGAGGAATAATTCCAAGACTCTGTGAAGATCTTTTCAATCAAATAGAACAAATGGACAAGGAACAGGTGATATGCTTATACTATTGACCTTACATTGGAATATGGGAGAACTGATGCCTTAGTACTGATCCATTTACTAATGTTCATATTCTTTTGCTGATTCAAATTTAGAATCTCTGATTAACAGGGTTCCCTAAATAGTCAAAATCAACATTGCTTTGCTTCCTTAATGGCAATAATGTGAAAAAGAAATGTGGGCATATTTTTGATGTGTCACTAGACTAGAGTTCTTTGTTCTATATTGCATGTCTTACAATGTGAGATTTATGTAAGGAAAGATAAAACAAAATCCCAGTGGTTTTCATATATTCTGTGGAGGCAATAAAATTGAATTAAAAAATATGATTGTATTTTAAACATCATATATCAAAGCGAAATACACTTTAATATTCCAATTCTAGTGTTCTAGCTCAGTATTCTTGCTGAAATAAAAATAACTACCTGCACTTCCTTTGCATTAGTTTTCTCTTTATGGTTGCTCATGTCTGTGAGGACTGGCTTGCAGTTCAGTAACATTCAGTTAAACTTGTGCAGGCAAACGTTGCTTTTTTAATGATTTTAAATTTCCTTTTTGCTTTATATTTGAGTTCTTGACTTTGAGTCCTAATACCAGCAAACACGTAATATTCTGATCCTACAATAGATTTCATAGACATTGAGGAATCAAGAAGGTTATTTATGGCTGAGTTTGGTTAGAGAGTATAACTTCTCAAAAATGCAGAGCTGCTAGATAAGTTTGGTTTTCTTTTGCTTATGTATTGTAAGTGATTATGTTGCAGCAAATTGTCTTAACTCTTGTATTTCTGACTTCAGTGTTTTGGGGGTTTTGCTGCAATCTTCCTTGTCCCTTAAGGAAAATTCTGTTTTACTTAGAAAAAAGACACTGATGCCTTCAGAGGAAAGAGATGTGTTTTCATGAAGCTTTTGTTGTGGATTTTCTTTGGGTTGGTAATCTAAGTTAATTTTTGAAACAAAGGATGATAAAAATGTTTTGTGGACTATGGTAATAACTTTAATTATTTTATTAGATTTTGTATCATCTTGAAATGAGCTTCTTTGAAGTATACAATGAGAAAATTCATGATTTGCTTGTCTTCAAAGCTGAAAATGGACAGAAGAAACAAGTAAGTTGCTCACAGAAACAAGTATGTGCATAAGCTCCAAGTAGTGGCATCTATTATGTAAGCAACAATGCACAAATGGCAACTGATCATAGTTTTGTTATCCAAGTACCTTAGTTGTGAATAATGGAAATCAAGAAAAAAACAAATAAAATATCACCATAAGACTTACAGGAAAATGCTTGCCATGTGAGAAATGCTAAGCAAAAAAAATTTAAAAAAAAATCTTCCTGAAATAGAAACAAAATAGTTCAGTGGAATCTGTCAAAATTGTTGCTAAAATATCTCCTTATCTGCAAAATGAAGATGATCTAATCAGCCTTTATAAAAAAACCTCCTAGAATATTATTTATCTAAACATCTATATTAAGAGCCTTCTGGGCACTGTAGTTGGAGTTAAAATCTTGTCATTTAGATGGTTTTTTTTGGTGGTTTAGTCCTTTCTCAAGGAGCTGGAGGAGGGGAATGAGAAACAAGATTGGCCTGATTAACTAGTTGAGGATCACTAGTAAAGCTAGTTTAGCTAGTTTTTAGTCTTTGTGTGTTAGAATATGTATAACCATAAAATAAAGAAATTTGTGTTAAGTAGGGTATGCAGGGAAGGAATTTATTTCTGATTTATCAAAAAAAGTCCTTTCTGTTTTCTGACATTGAACACTATACTGGTTTTTCATGGGTAAACTGAATATTAGTTTATATAAAGATGATATACTACATTCAATTTGCTGTTGAAATAATTCCTTTATCCTAAGCTTGGGACTTATGTGGACTTCTTACATAGATGTTAAGACTATACTGTGTTGTCTAAAGCAGCAATGCTTTCACCTGAGTTCTGTCAGTGATTTTGAGGGTAACTAATTAACCTGGAAACATCATAGATTTATGTTGCAGAATTTATTTTTTCTTTTACGATATGACTGCTAGACCTAACTAATGTACTCCTAATTATGTTTGTTTTGAAATTACTCTCACCAGCTTCGTGTAAGAGAACACCCAGTGTTAGGACCATATGTGGAAGGCCTGACAGTGTAAGTCTTAACTGTTCTTATTTTAATAGACATATAGTGTAATGCTGAAACAGTGTGTTAATTGTTATCTTGAGGCTCTTGTGGAAGCTTGTGTACTCACCAGCAAATTAAGCATGGTCTCAGTGTCATGTAGTTTTAGGAAAATGCATACCCATGTCTAGCTTGACTGATTTTCTTCAGTGCATTGCCTTAGTGAAGTAAGTTTGTGGAAGTCTCCAGACAACTGAAGCTTTCACTGTGTATTTGTATTTTGTTTGTAAATGGGAAAGTGCTTCAGAACTGGGGCAGCAGGGAAAACTATAGCAGGAAAACTGTCTGAACACCAACTTTTCTTTTTCCCCCACCTTAGGAATGTTGTCCGTTCTTACTCTGATATTCAGGTAAGAGTTATGTGGTTAATAAAAAGGAGTACAAATATTTTTACTTGCTCCTTCCTTCGCCGCTGAAAAATAAATTCTGTGGGTGGGAAGAAGATGCTTTACAGACTGTCTATGATATTTCAGCTGATTTTGTAAAAGGATAATGAAGATTAGCCTTATACGATGGAGCTGAGTAGATTCATACAGTCAAGTGTCACTGTTCAAATGGTTATCTCGAGTTTAACTTTTAATTCCTCTCTTATCATTTCTGTTAATAACTTTATTTGCAAGCATTTAAATCTTCAGTTAACTATCCAAAGCAGCTTTTGTTTTTCTGGTTTGCTTTTCCCTCTTACAGAGTTGGCTTGAACTAGGAAATAAGCAGAGAGCAACAGCTGCTACTGTAATGAATGACAAGAGCTCTAGATCTCATTCTGTCTTCACCCTTGTCATGACACAAACCAAGGTATTGCTTGTTTTTTGTATCTGTTCAAATCAGGTGGTATAAAGCTGGTTTGTGTGCTGCCTAGGTAGATGTGAGAATACCCTTGAAGATCTTTAAGTAAAGCACAAGGCATGTCAACATGGCTTTCTACACAGCAAAACTTGTTTGATTTTATGTGCTTGGAATAGATTCTGATGTCCCTGTGCTACATATATTTATAGCAGCAATATAAATATGTCTGAACTGCTAGATAGATCTAGGAGTAGTTCCAAGCTTCTGAATGTGAGGTTTGGGATGTAACAGGAATCCTAATTGAGGCCAGGCCTAATCTCACACTGCTGCCAACACATCTTAGCTTCTAAGGTTAGTCTGTGTGAGGTGCATAGCTGTGCTGAGTTTGTACAAATGACTGACTAGGACAATGGTAGGAAGTGCAATTTCTACTCAGTTTCTGCACTATTCAGTGAATAAATGTTTCCTTGCTTCAGGATGCCTCCCTCCCCTGTGTGTCTCCAGGATATAGTGACTACAACTCCTCATCTGATTTTACAGATGCTTAAAAGACAAAATTTGACTTAGTGAGATGAGACTGAAAACAGAAGCAAATTAGGTAGAGCTCCTCAGAAGTCTACAGAATGTCAATTTCTGCTATTCACAAAAAACTGTCAGGCTTTTTTTATTATTTTTTTGGTGCCTGGTTGGTTAAATTTTTTGTACTGGTTGCCTAATCATCTCCTTCCTTCTTCCCCTCACCATTGTCACTTGGTTGGTTAAATTTTTTGTACCGGTTGCATAATCATCTCCTTCCTTCTTCCCCTCACCATTGTCACCACTAGATTATTGGTTTTCTCTATTACAACTGGTTTTGAGCCCTTTCCACTGACCACTTAACCAATCTTCGCTGGTCTAAGTTAGCAACAGCTTACAGATTTCCATGGTTATTGAATAGCCTCAATAGTCAAACTTCAGATCCAAACCCATAGTTTGGTAATCTGTTATGTTTGTAGTTTATGCTTATTCAGCCATAACCAATTGATACTGTGGTTAAAAGTCTGAACTTAGTCTCCTTCAAGGGATGTACATGAGGGTATCCTGTCAAAAATTAAACTGAAGCATCAATTTTTTTTATTCATTTAATGTGAGCAGCTTATCAGATTTCTGCTTGTCCTCAGGCTTTGTATTTTGATTTGAATGCCAACATGTTCTTTCGTTTTTTTTTCAGGTAGAATTTGTGAATGAACAACAGTGTGATCGTAGGCTTACCAGTTACATAAATCTAATTGATCTAGCTGGCAGTGAATGCTGTGCAAAAGCTCAGACCACTGGAGAAAGGCTGAAGGTAAACCAAGATTGGAAATCTGTGGAAAAACACTGAATTTCAAGAATGTCCTTAAACTCCAAAGCATGCTCACCTAACAGGACTCCTGAGCAGGAACTGTAGCTACAAGCAGATGTACATAGCCCTTAGGCCTCACATTTTGCTGGTGAGGGTGGGTGGCCAGTGGTGGGTGAAGCTGTGTGGACTGTGCAGTGTGGTACATCGTGCTTAGAACAGCATTACCCATGCTGTGCAGGTCTAATGATCCTGTGGAAGAAGTGAGGGGAAACTGTGACATTGTAAATCATGAATCAAATATCACATGGAGTTGGAGCTTGCTCCTTTTTTGGGACATCTGATCAAAGCTTCTAATGAGAGACTATTTCAGGCTGCCTTCAAAAGTTTGATTGTTCTTAGCTCTGCTTGTTTTAAAGGCATAGAACAAGCATAATTAACAGTACAGTTAATAACATCACACAAGTAGATGCAACTGTATTATAAGTATATTTATTTTTTTCTTTGTGTAGGAAGGTGCAAGTATCAATAAATCACTGTTAACCCTTGGAAAGGTTATTTCTGCACTCTCTAAACAATCTCAAAATGGAAAGAAAACTTTCATTCCTTACCGGGAATCTGTCCTAACTTGGTATGTATACCAGAATATTTTATCTAGAAGCAGAGTCTTTCTGAGATTGTGGTTTTCTGTTCATGAGGCATCACTTCTCTTCCTTTCCTCTTGCTCTTAAATGACCTGTGAAGAGAAGAAATTAGCCTGTTGCATCAGATAAAGAACAAACAGGACCTTGGTTTGTGTTTTAAGTAGCTATCATTCCCTCTCAAGTAGCAAGACTATAGGAATTTTGTATTTAATCTGTTCCAATTGAGAAGTTTAATTTTTCTCTCAGTGTGAGGGCCAGGAATTGACTTGTATTCTCCTGTCACATGAAGGCTGTTAAAGGAAAGTCTTGGTGGGAACTCACAGACAACTATGATTGCCACAGTGAGTCCAGCTGCCAGCAGCACGGAAGAAACACTCAGCACTCTTCGCTATGCAAAACAGGCTTGTTCAATTATCAACATTGCTAAAGTAAATGAAGATGTCAGTGTCAAGCTAATCAGAGGTGAGATTGACATCTGCAGTCTCTGAGGGGTTTCCATTTGCATGTGTTTTTAGCTGTTTACTACTGATAATGTATTGTGTGGACTGACCACTTGTCAACTAGGCTAATACAACCTGGGATATCTTCCTTTTGATATCATTATTCTTTGTGATGTTTTGTTTCTTCTAAGATTTGGGGTTGATATCTTAGGCTACACTTGAGAACCTTGAATCAAGAAAGGTCTTTTGTTTTTAATTAAATAACAGGATGAATTTTCTATTATTGCACTGAGGTGTTTACACCCTATTTTTTCTTCCTTTTTTTTTTTTTTGTACTATGTGTCTGGTTTGTCTAACGTAGAATTGAAAGCTGAGATCGAAAAACTGAAGGCAGCTCAGAGAAGTGCTCTGAACACTGATCGTGAGAAATACAGACGTTATTTGCAGGAAATAACATCTTTGAGAGTAGAATTGAACCAGCAAGAGAAGAACATGGCAGAAATGCAAAGGTCAGGCAGTTGTTAATGTCTTACTTTAAAAGAGAAATGGTAGAAGTTACATGCTGTAATTTTTCTCCTAATATGTTGTGTTATTTTGTCCTTAATATATTAAGGGCCTGGAAAGAAAAATTGGAACAAGCAGAAAAAAGAAAATTGGAAGATATAAAAGAATTGCAGGTATGTTTTCTTTCTGTAGAAGATAGTATAGAAAATGTAACACCAGCAAGCCTTGGGGGAGAATGAGAAGTAGCTGTAAGATCTGGTTTCCTTAATGCTTTTCTTTTAACAGACTACTGTGACGTCAGAAAATAATTTTAGGCAGGTATTTGAAGGCACAGAGGAAGTGGGATTTTTATGCAGAACTCTGTTTTTATCTAGAAAGCAGGAATTGCATTCAAGATGGACAATCATTTACCAAACCTTGTCAATCTCAATGAAGATCCTCAGCTTTCTGAGGTGCTGTTGTATATGATCAAAGAAGGGGAAACTACAGTTGGGAGGTGTACACCAAATTCGAGGCATGACATCCAGCTCTCTGGAGTGCTGATTGCTGATGACCATTGGTAGGTAGTGTTCTTTTTAGACTTAAACTGAGAGCAGGAAATATTCCTTCTCACTTTCTTTTCTTTTGGTGTCACTCTCTTCCTTGCAGTAAAAAAATATGGTTTTCAAGCCAGGAAAATAGTATGATAGTTTCTGGACTGCTCTTTGATTAAGTCAGCTTCCTTCTGTTCCCTTTAGAAATATGTTAACTTAGGTAGTTTCATTTCTTTGTTCATTTCATTGGTGTAGCAAAAGTGTATTCTGCAGCATTTCTGCACGGATAGGTCCTGATGAAATGATGCTGTGTGATATAAAACCGTGACATTAAGTTAATTGAGAAAGTAAAATGACTTGACAGTTCTTACTTAACTAAAACCAGAGCAATTTGGCCATACTGCAGGGATATTGTTTAAAGTGGAATTGGTCTCAGACAAAATGCTGCAAGAAACTTAACTCATCAGTTACTAAAAGCATGAAAGACACAGGTATTTTGAGAAATTAAGGACTGTCAAAGAAATGCTCAGATGAGAGGGTATTGTAGTAACTATTTTAGCAGTGGATTCTTAGGTTCTTTTCCAAAATATAGGTTGTAATTCATTAATTTTGTGTGTTGTATGGAGAAAATTGCTGGAGTATGGAGAAAATACACATCTGGAAAAACAATACCAGAACACTATCTAAAGCATGAATTTTAGTCTATTAAGAAACATTGCTTGCAATTTTCATGAGCTACTGCTATTAAAAATGTTTCTTGTTTTCAGTGTTATAAAAAATAGCGTTGGCAAAGTAACTATTATTCCACTGAGAGAAGCAAAGACATATGTAAATGGGAAGTGCATTTTGGACCCAACAGTTCTGCATCATGTAAGTAATTGATTTGGTAATAGTAATTTGTGCATGTGTGGATTTTTTTGCTTTGTTAATACTTCAGCTTCAGACTGTAGGAGGCTCTGAAAATGTAAATATTTGTATTTTCCTCTTCTTGTTTCTAGCTCTAGCTGTTGTTTCAAGCACTGAAAGTGTGCTTATTAGTCCAAAACTTTTAGAAGAATTTTTTTTTTCCCTAATAGGGTGATCGAGTGATCCTTGGGGGAGACCATTATTTCAGATTTAATCATCCAGCAGAGGTTCAGAAAGTTAAAACACCTTCTCGTGGGGCTGCAGGTTTGCATGATGGGCCAAAAGATTTTGAATTTGCAAAGAATGAGCTGCTTATTGCACAGAAAGCACAGTAAGTGTTGATGAATTTTGTTCTGAAAATAAACTCAGTCATTAATTCAACCATGCAATTAGTTTAAGAAATAACTGAAGTTTATTAACTATTTCACAGTAAGGGAAAGTTGGAAAATAGCAACTCCATTTGTAATGGAAATGGAAGCCACAGACTTAGCTGCAATGAGTGTATACCTCTAAGATTTAATCACTACAAGCTAGTCCAGTTACCAAGAATGTAGAAACACTGAGCTCAAGGAGGACTCAGTGGTGTATCTCTTCAGATATGTTTCTCTCCAAGCACATGAGAGTCTGAAATTGACTTCTGATGTTTTAGAGAGATTTAAAGCCTGAGAAATAAATACCTTAAGAAAAAGAGGAGAGCTAAAGTTATAGCCTTAGTCTTGTGTGATGCTGGAGAATTCGAGAGACAGTGAAGTGTTATTTGTACTTGCTTCATTTCTGAGAGTTATTAAACCACAAGAGTCATTGACTTAAAATTTACTTTTTGCATCTTCATGTGATTTAGTGAGTTTCCATTACTTAATTTTGTGCAAGTGCTGTAGTAAAATAAAAATAGAAATTGATGGACTTTAAAATTATGGAATGTCTTCTGTATTTAGCACTGTCTACGTATTCCTTATGAAACCAAAATTAGGTAAAGTATAAAAGTTGTTTTGTTTAAAACAAACTGAATAAGTCATCGTGACAGAAAAAAGGATTACAATCTGTTTTAGCCTATAAGAGAATCAAGCCAGCATTCTAAATGTATGATACTTGTAGTCTTGAATCAGAAATCGAAGAGGCACGACTCAAAGCCAAGGAAGAAATGATGCAAAGTGTCCAAATTGCCAAAGAGCTGGTTCAACAAGAATTGACCTCACAAAAAGAAGTCTATGAGAGCAAAATCAAGTCACTGGAAGCAGAGGTGGTAGGTTGCCATTGCATCTTTACATAAAACATGTCAATACAATAAACCAAAAACTAGTATGTGGTATCTGGGTGGTTGGTGCTTGGTTTGGGTTAGCTTCTGTAGCTTCTATGTGGGGTGGTTTTGTTTGTGGGTTGGGGTTTTTGGGTCTGGCTTGGTATAACAGTGCCTTGGAGAATGCTAAGCCTCATTCTTCTCTTAAAAAAAAAAGTCAGCCTTAGTAATGCAAGAAGTTAGAAAGTAGGTATCCCCTTCAGAGGTATTCCAGGGACTGTAACTCATATACAAAGAAAATCATCTACAGAATCTAACTGATTCTATGAGACTTAAATTACTGCAGTATATTCATTAATACAGCTTTGTTTCTCTTTCCAAGTTTGCATGGTGCTTTGTCGTTACTCTTTTTAATACTTTTACAATATGCATAAGTTGGCAATAGACTAGTACATCATGGTAAACCAATAATAATGAGGGTGTATCTTATTTCTTAAACATCCTACAGAATACAGAATGTGGTGCTTGTGAACCTTTCACTGCTGGTGTTGGGCTGTGTAGGCCACAGAGGCTGTGTGGTTCAAGTGTGTTGAAGTGAAAATAACCTCACTATCTGCCAAAGGGATGGGTCAGAAATGCTGCAGAAGCAGTATTCCTCCTCTCATCTCTCTTTTTTGACATTAGAGAGAAGAGGCTCGTAAGAAGCAAATCCAAGAACTGAATAACCAGAAAGCTGCAAGTAAGATACAGGAACTAGAGAAGGCAAAGCAAAACCTTGAGCTAGAACTACAGTTCAATAAGAAGCGCTTGGAAATGGAGACCTTAGCTACCAAGCAGGTAACTTTAAAAAACAGCTTTTTAGGCAATGAACTGTGGTTTTAGTTGGGCTTTTACATTGTTTGGTTTTTTGCAATCGATTGTTGTGAAGGAAATGTTTACAAGTATTTTGTTCTATGTGATTTTATGCAGAACTGATATTTTGTTTGCACTCTGAATATGGTATTGTATTGCTGTTGGGGATTAACTAATGCTGACCTTATTTCTTATATAACATGGATGGTCTTGTTCCTGTACTAAACTTCAGCAACTCTTGCCTGTAGCAAAAGTTATGACTCCAGGCATTAATTGTAAGGAGTGACTGGATCTTGGCTGCTGTCCATAGATATCTGACTGCTGAAATAAATATGACTTAATTTTTAAAAAGCTGTTTCTTTTTAATTCCAGTGTTTTTTGGCTATTACAGTATCTAAGCAAAGCCAGAAAGCTGTCAGAGTTTGAAAATGAAGGATTTCTAGCAATATAGCAGATTTCCAGTATTAATTTCATTCTCAGAGTCTTTAAAATGACAGGAACAAAAAAATTAGCTTCAATAAACAACATTAAGAGTTTTAGGTATTTTTTTACTCACTGGCTACTTTCCCTCAGGCTCTAGAAGATCATACTATTCGTCATGCAAAGATTCTGGAAGCTCTGGAAGCTGAGAAGCAGAAGATTGCTGAAGAAATAGAAACCCTTCAGAGGAATCGTGGGAGTGGGAATAAAACCCTGACGAGTATGTACATATGTAATGTTGCTAAGGCAATGCTGAATTCTCTTTTGCTCAATGTGTTTGGGCAATGGATATGGATCCAGAAGCTTTTTCTGATCCACCAACACTGCTCTAGTGGTCCTAACTAGAGCAGCTATGTGTATCAGCCTGGTGTTAAGAGCTCTGTTTTAATCACACTCAGGATGCTTAGGTGGATACATATGTAGTCTGTGTTTATCCCAGTTATTTAAAAGTCTTTCCCTGTCTCTCTGAACTGGCCAGGCATTAACACATTGGGAAAGCTGAGTAACAGAATTCATTCTGTTTAGTTTCCTATCTTGAATTAATATATAGTGTCTGGTTTTATACCTCTGTTTCTGGAATACCCTTTGCCTGACCTTTTAAAAGGTTTATCTTGCTTGGGATATTGGGTCATTTTTTGCAAATGTATTGGGAATTCATGGTGCTAGTATTGGCTAAATTACATTTGAGCTTTTTGGTGCTAGTGTTGGCTAAATTACATTTGAGCTTTTTGGTTGTGGTTTCTTTTTTGCCTTTTTTTTTTTTTTTTCAAACTTAAAGTTGTTGCATCACACTATTTGATCCACTTAATCACTACATCCTATATCCTTCATTAGTTCCTCTTAACTGGAAGTCTCTGAAGCTGTCTGTGATGATCAAAGAGGCCAACACCATTAGTAATGAATTAGGAAAAAACACTGTTTTCTGCAGGTGAGTATCTGAGTTAATTATAAGGGGATGTGTGTGTATATATATGTAATTGGGGGTGGATTCTGGATGTGCAGTGGGTTGTTGGTTTTTCTTTTAACAGTCTTGTGAAATTGAACATGATAAATGACTTTTCCAAACTAGCTTTGGTTAAACATGTAGTTGAGCCTTGTTACTTTGAAATGTGGATTTCAAATTTGAATTTTAGATCAAAACTTTAAAGGTATGTCTAGTTTTAAATTCAGTGTGCTTTGGAGGTGAATCCTCTGATGCCCATCCTGCTTTTGTTCACATATCAAAGTGCTCCTAAAGCACACCAGCTATGTTTCTTTAGGACAAAATTAAAGTGAGGCCTCTGTGCCACCAGGAGGTGCTCAGTTCACAGGCCCAGAACAGGAGTAGTGTAGCTGACAGCAATGACCTCAGAACATTTTTACAGTGAGTATTGAGCCTTTAGGACCAGTTGTTTCACTGCACACATCTCTTGCTATGCCATGCTGCTTACTAGTTGAAGCTTAACAGTGTTCTCCCAGTGGAGCTGTATGTTCTTCAGGTGTTCTTAGTATGAATAGATGTATTAGTGCAGAGGAAGGCTGTAATTTAAAAAAATTGCTACAGTTAATCCAGGTAAGCTAGGACTTCCTAGGAGGTGTATGTTTTACTGTCTTTTTCAGACATTGCAATTTCACATCCTTCAGCGAGAATTCTGCAGCATGTATTTGGCTCTGAGTTTTTTGAGAACCAGGAGGTTGTATGCTAATATCTCCTTCTGTTTCTGAATGCAGGGAATCCTTTTTTCCTTTACATAAAAATAAATTTAATGGCTGCACTGTTTGTTGTCATGTCTCAAGAAATTTCTCAGTTTGTGTCGTATTTTTATTCTCTATAATCCTACCTACAAGTATCTTGTTTCCTTTTGCACTGTGAATAATATGTTTTGTCTTGATTTTTGACTTATTTTTTTTGTCTCAATTCATAGGCATGACAAAATTGATGATAAAACAGGAACAGTGTCTTCTGTTCAGGTGCAGGTTCGTAACATCAAACTGGGAATAGCAACTTTTTGGAGCCTAGAGAAATTTGAATGCAAACTAGCAGCAATGAAAGAACTCTATGAGGTCAGTAACACTAATAATCAGTAATACTTGTTTCAAAGATCAGATTTTGATAATCCATACAGGAGGAAATTCTTGCTGGTTTTTTTTTTTTTTATGGAGTGGGTTATGGAATCTTAAACACCATGACACATGACTGCTTTTTACTCAACGCATGTTCCATTTCCTGCAAAAAAACCCCAACTATTGCTCAAACTGTTATACAGATATAGATATAAAAATAATAAAAAACTGTAAATTATATGCCTAGAGCTTTAATAAATCTGACATGTGAAGAGAGCTGTGAAAAGTT
>NW_008655517.1:0-269 GCF_000695815.1 Acanthisitta chloris
GCCGGAGCGGCCGTTCCCGCCTCCCGGTGCCGCACCGCTGGCTGCTGCACAGCTGGGCGATGTCCGGATTGCTGAAAAATAACTTTTCCCCTCCCGGTTTGCGCTGAGAAATGCGAATTCTGCCACTAGCGTGCGGCTCTCTGCCTGGGCTGGACAGCTGGTTTCACTTAGATTGGTGTGTGATTAGCCTTCCCGGCATCTTCCTGCTATTTTATCACATGTCAGCGAGTTAGTTTTACCGTATAAGGACTGCGGGTTGCTGCTGGGAG
>NW_008655517.1:312-5281 GCF_000695815.1 Acanthisitta chloris
AGCTTCCCAGTGGCCCCGGCTCCATGGCTTTGGAATCTTACTGAATTCAAAGTGCCCTGTCTAGTGGAAGGAGTTGCTGCCACGGAACAAGATGCCAGTTCTGTACGTTGATCGATGCCTTGTGTGTAAATCGAGAAAGTTAAACACAGCACTGGGTTAAAAAAAAAAAACAAAACCACACGAATGAAATGTTGGATAATTTATGACCGGAGAAATCCTGGATCAGCTTCCATTTGGATCAGCCACTGAACTCCTTTCCAAGATGGCTCAGCTGTGAATGGAAACCACTTCCTCCAGCTTAGGAGTGGTCAGGGACCTAATTTGCAAAGCTGCAGCTAAACACATTGCTTTTTTTCAAAGTGTTTTAACATTAAGCATAGAACAATTTCCCTTCCAGAGTCTATAACCTGTGAAAGGATTTGGAGTTTTTTAAGTTAATCTTATATCTGGCAATCCTGCTCAGATTTGAGGGCAATAAAGTAGCATAAATCTGGCAGTTGTTGAAGCAGGGCTTTTATCTTTCTTCAAAAACGAGCAATTAAACTAGCCATATCTTAATGAACTTGTGTTTATGGACACCACTTTGTCCATGTTGTTTCTGCAGCAGCTCTGCCATCAATCTCTCCATGTATTACCTAGTCTATATACATTAATAGTGTTACAGTTACAGACCTTATCAGTGAGAAATGTTTTCTGCCTAGTCCCTTAAGGAAGCAAAGAAAAAAAGAAAGTTAACAAACTTTTAAGAGCATTAGTAATTTTGCCCCGCAGAGATTGACTCTGCCATGCTGGGGCTGAATGTGTGCCCAGCTGACCTGGCTCAGCAGCCAGAAGGGATAATGAACTGTCTCACACCTCAGCAATGAGCTGTGATGGTCTAGGATGAAACCAAGGGCAGAGAATTCAACGGTGAAGGTTTTGGAATGAAGCCCTTATGAGAACAATTCTTTTTTTTTTAACGTGAGAGTCTTGGGTAGGTGCAGCTCTGTGAAGTGATCCAAAAATACTTCGATTGTTTGCAGTCGGAGTCCTTTGTTGTGTGGCAGGAATGATAAGTACTATTAGAAAAAGAAAGGACAAGCAAGCACTCCATACCTTGACATTCCTGGGATGCCACAGTTTGAGCAAACAAAAAGCAGAGGCAGAAAGGCCCCTGGAGCTTCCCTGCCTGTCCCAGTGTTAAGGAAACCGCTTAGTTGGGAACATTTGCCACCAGTGAGTGGCCTGAGGGTGACCCTGTTCTGGGTGGTTGTCCCACACAGGCTGAAGGTGAGGTGGCAGCTCTGAACAGACGCATCCAGCTCGTGGAAGAGGAGTTGGATCGTGCCCAGGAGCGACTGGCCACAGCCCTGCAGAAACTGGAAGAGGCTGAGAAAGCAGCTGATGAGAGCGAGAGGTATGTTCCTTTTGTATTTCTTTGGGTAAAAACCTGAATACATGTGAATAAAATATCCTGTATAACTCAGGGTCTGCATGTTCTAATGACTTCAGGTCAGAGATATTTACAAGCTTGAGCGAGGAATTCTGTTAGCCTTGAAGAACATGAGGGTCATAATGGGCCATTTTGGGGTTGCAAATATCGAATTCGACTTTCAGACCTTTGAGATAGAAGTGCTAAAATGCTCCTGCGTTAACCACACTTTGCCTTCTGCAGAGGAATGAAGGTGATTGAGAACAGAGCAATGAAAGATGAAGAGAAAATGGAGATTCAGGAAATGCAACTGAAGGAGGCCAAGCACATCGCCGAGGAGGCCGACCGCAAATACGAGGAGGTACAAGGGAGAAGGAAATGGTTAAACGTCCAGAGAGCAGTGAAACAACTTCAGTTTAGTCACTCTGTGTGCTTGTCACTGGGTGATGCTTCAACCTTGGAATGCTCCCAACAAGCAGGAATTTTAATGGTGACTTTGCAGCAGCTTAGATATTTAAGACTGCAAAGTCTTAACTGTTTTGGGGAAGTCATGTCTGTGTGTGTGTAGGTTTTAACCTAATTCCCTCGTGCCAAAGGAATCAGGAGTGTAATGCTTTGAGAGGACAAGAGGGCACAGACTAAAGCTCTGCCAGGGGAGGGTTAGCTTGGATATTAGGAAGAGATTTTTTACAGAGAGAGTGATCAGGATTGGAATGTGCTGCCCAGGGAGATGGTGGATTCACCATTCTTGGAGGTTTTCAAGATGAGACTGGATGTGGCACTTAATGCCATGGTCTAGTAACCACAGTAGTGTTGGACTTGATGATCTTTGAGGTAATTTCCAACTAGGTCGATTCTATGATTCTGTGAGAGAGCTGAAACCAGCTGATTTTTAAGGTCCCTTCAACCCAAACCAGCCTGTGATTCCATGCACTTCAGACTGGGCTGATCCAGCTGTTGTCTCTTTGCAGGTTGCTCGTAAACTGGTTATTCTGGAGGGTGAACTGGAACGAGCTGAGGAGCGTGCAGAGGTGTCTGAAGTGTGAGTAACTGCAGTTCAGAATGCAGTTGAGGTCCATGCTCTATTTCATTAGAAAAACCCACTCCTGGCAGGAGTAACATGCAGTTAACCCATGTCCAAAAGCTTTTTCATCCACTATATACCAAATTTTCTCCTTCCAGACTTGATTCCTTCCTCCCTTGTATTTCAGACTTCTTGAAAATGAAATCATAACAGGAACACTAGTGATTCATACTTTTGTTTTCCCCTGCAGTAAATGCAGTGACCTTGAAGAGGAGCTAAAGAACGTCACAAACAACCTGAAGTCTTTGGAAGCTCAATCTGAAAAGGTTGGTGCTTGCAGTAAACTGAAGAGATAGAGCAAAAGCCAAAACTGGTAAATTAAAATGCATAGAAACAATGCAGAAATGCAAAGAACTGAGAGATTTTAGCTGCCTATGGATGCAGCTCCCTCAGGGCTGCCCCAACCAGCCTCAAAGGCCTTGGGGACGAGGAGAGAAGGAAATGGTGTTTGCAGCTGTTGTAAAAGGAAAAGTGGTTATAAATAGGTCACAGTTTCATAAACATATATTATTGTTGCTACAACTTCCCTTAAAGACTGTTTATTGTCTTCATAGTACTCGGAAAAAGAAGATAAATACGAAGAAGAAATCAAGATTCTCACTGACAAGCTCAAAGAAGTAAGTTTGGTCAGGCCCAAACTGTATTTTGGTATTGGTTTTTAACAACATCCAGTGACTCTATTACGATCCTTTCAGGCTGAAACTCGTGCTGAGTTTGCAGAGAGAACTGTTACCAAACTGGAAAAGTCTATCGATGACCTGGAAGGTATGGAATGACTCTAGTTTCATTTCAAAGTGGTGAATTTCAGATCAGAAACCAAATTCCAGGTGAGGGTGGTGGATTTTGTTGGGAAAGGACAGCAGCACTTGTCAGGTGTATTGATAGATGGGTGTGATGTGTCCACTGGGCACTTTCCTGTGTGGTGGAAGTTCTGAAAGAGGTTTTCTTTCAAAGTACTGTTAACAATGATCTGATTTTGGCCAACTCAGAGACAGAGACTCCAAGGCTGAGCATCCCAACCTTACTCTCACTGAAAAATAATGGTGTGAGGTTTCAAAAGGGAAACATAGGTGAAGCCTCTGCCTGGGCAGCTGTGTGGGTGTTTTCTTTCCTTCTGATACTCAACTACACCTGTTTTCTTCTTTTGTTTCCCTCCCCAACTGCTTTGGCTGCTGTTGCCTTCTGCCTGTCTCCGCTCTCCTCCTGTGGCCTCCTCTCCCGCTGCGTTTCTCGCGGCGACAGACGAGCTCTACGCTCAGAAGCTGAAGTACAAAGCCATCAGTGAGGAGCTTGACCATGCCCTCAATGACATGACCTCCTTGTGACCTGCTCCCACTCGCTGTGTTTCTCAAGCTTTTCTTGCCTGTAATCCCTGTCACTCCTGTGCCACCTCCACACGGGATCTTCCACCTCTGTGGGGACTGAGCTCAATAAAACACGATACCTCTACCTTTCAGCTTTGGGGCTTTCCTTCTGTATGACTCACCTAAAACACACTTTGCAAGATGAGACTGGATGTGGCACTTAGTGCCATGGTCTAGTAACCACGCTAGGGTTGGACTCGATGATCTTTGAGGTCCCTTCCAACCTGGTTGATTCTCTGATGACATCACTGAAAACATGTTCAGCTCCTCACACAGGGATGGACAGGGGCAGGACCTGGTGCTGCCAAACACCAGGATGCAGGTGGCAGTGAAAAGCTTTGGGTGCATTTGATGTGTTCTTGTGCTCCATCTGCCTGGTAGAATCCTCTCAGTCCAAGGAAAACCCACCTGGAAATCACATTAAATCAGAACACATCTGTCACATTTCGCATGTCCAAAAACTTCCCCAAGTGACAGCAGTTGCCAAAAACTGGCCCCATTTTGGTGATGCAGTTGCAGTGTTGTCTCAGACATGAAGGTAAGTACCCACGGATTTTGTTTAAAGAGAAAAGGCTGTAAATAATGTGGGTTTAACCTTGTGTTTTTCTTCTTCCTCACTAGAAAAACTTGCCCAAGCCAAAGAGGAGAACCTGGGCTTGCACCAGACACTGGACCAGACACTAAACGAACTGAACTGTATATGAGATGCTCAGAGCTGTCAGCAGCCAACAGGACCAAGACCTGACCCTGCATCACCGATTCGCCCCTTTCTCTCCTTCTCCCTCTCTCTGTACCCTGGAAAAGCCAAATAAGTTATGACCAGCAGAGCCAACGAGAGGCTCTGGTGCTGCTCAGGGGCTGTGCCAGCCCTGGCCCCCCTGGCAGCACGTGGGGAGCTCCACGCCGGGGCTGCCCGGCCCGTTGTGCCATCGCTGACGGCACAGCCGCGGCTGTTCTCACGGTTCATGGCTCCTTTGTATCCCCTGGTAGAAGCTGTACCCGAGCAGTGGTGCTGCCCCTGTGCACACCTGCCCCTGACGTTTCATATTAAACCATTTCCACACTTCTGAGGTGTTTCTTGGTAAGCTCTCTTTTTTGAGTTGGAGTCAG
>NW_008655518.1:0-31137 GCF_000695815.1 Acanthisitta chloris
GCGAGGCAGCGGCGCGGGGGGCGGTGGGATGCTGGCAGAGAGTCGGGCTCTGCTCGCCGCTGTCCCATCGGGATCTGCTCCCTCTCCTTTTACCTCTCCATCTCCCTTTCCCACGCTCCCTCTTCTTCTCACTCTCCCTCTCCCTCTCTTCCCCTCTCCCTTTTACTTTCGTTCTCTCCATCTCTCTCCCTCTTTCTCGTTCTCTCTCTCTCTCTCCTCTTTCTTCCTCTCTCCAAATGGTTTAAAGGTGCCATGGATTCAGTAACAGATTTTGATGCAGCAACAAAGTGCAAAGAGAGATGATATTAAAGGATGTGTGTATGTGTGAGAGATTAAAATGGTAAAACAGCCCTTGTCTAGTGAAAGTTCATAGTTAGGCAGGTCTTCGTGAACTACTTTTGCAGGTTACATAGGTTTTTCCAGCTCCCAGTATTGAACATGCTTGGATGTATTACTTCAAATCTAATGTCATAGTTATATTACAATCATTTATTTTACTTAAAGAGGTATCAATGCCTGTTGTATTAGCACTTCAAAATACTTAGCAGGAAAAAACCTAAAGTCAGGAAACTTCTCTGGGCTGGAGTGGTTTTACTCGGGTCAGGAAACTCCTGAGTGGGGTAAATAACATCAGTTTGGATGTCCCAAAACTGTTCTTCAGGTTATTCTTTCTGTTGAGAGTTTCATGTTACTGCTCTATTTTGTAATACCTTTGAGTGTTGGTGATTGAATACAAGAGCAAGCGTTCCCACAGAGGTGTTTAGTAAAGAGTGGCATTACACTTTGCCTCTAGAGGCATGTGGAAAAAACTTAAGCAACAGTTTGAAGAACTTCTCTTTAACTATGATTGACTAAGCCAATTTCACAGTCTGGTATTAGACGTATTAATTGCATCAGTGAAAGTTTGAACGCAAGAGATTGCTCGTCCTGAATTCAGACTTAGATTGTGAAAAGTGGGTGTTTTGTAACTGCTGACTTTTCAAAACTCCTGGAAGTCAGGCTTGTTTCTCAGAGGCTCCCCAGTTGTGAAAGTATATCTGCTAATGAATGATGTCTGGTGGATCAATCTGGTTTCCCAGAGATTACTGCAAAGGCAGAGCATTAGGAATTTTCCTCCATTTGAAAACATTTTGGGTAATGTAGGCTACTAAATTACACTTCTGTTGTGCGAGCTACTAAAAGAAGAAGTAGATGACAGATAATTTAGAATATTTCCAGAAAAAGATAAACAAATACAGGGTATGAAATAGAATCTGCAATAGTATTAGCTAATTGAAATCATGTAATTGTCTGTTGAAAGGTGACCTAGATTGCGTATTCCTTCTGCCCTTTGTTCTCCTCTTTGGAATTCTAACATATTACCTGATTCATAAATTGTCAACTATTTGTCTTGAAAGCTGTGAGGAAACTTAATGTCCTTTGACTGATTACTGTACACGCACATGGTGTCCTGTCTTGGATTCTTGTCTTAAAAACCGCAGCATATCTCCTCTAGTCAAGAACTTGTGCCTTTAAGTGGTACCAGCAGTGCCAAATGAAAGGTGTCAGGGGACAGATTCCTAGGCCAAGTGTCCCCCACCTTATATGTCTCTGTTATTTCAGAGCTGAGTAATTGTACTAGTCCAGGACTAGCTAGCAGCAGAGCAGTGTGGATGACAAGCATGTTGCTTGTATTTATTCCTTGGCCTCCTTTTTTCAGGCATGTAGGTGTATCCCCACTTGCTGGAGGTCTTGACATACTGATGTTGATGTTATAAAAAGCCTTTTAAAGCTCTAGATTTTGTTGCCTTGTGGAAATAAGGCAAAGGAAAGGTGGCTAATGTCCAGGTTGGCTGTAGCAACAGTAAGTAAAGGAAACTTCTCCACATGACTTAGCTGCTCAAGCATTTTCTGTGGCCAGCCAGAACATGCAGGTTGCGGGATGAGGTAGAAGTTTTATATCTCTGGTAGCCTCAGATCAGCTCTGTGGATAAATCCTGACTGAACAAACAGCAATTCACTAAGGAACTTGTAGCTGTTAATGGGGTTGATCTGTACTGGGTGTATCCCTGCTGGACAAAGGTGCTACAATTTTTTCCCTTCTAGCAAAGAGCGATCTTAACTAGTTCCATGAAGCGAAAGAGAATGAGTTCTATTTTAGGGAGTTAACAGTAACTGTAAAGTCATAGAATGGTTTGAGTTTGCAGGGACCTTAAAGATGTCCTAGTTCCAACCCCCTGTCGTGGGCAGGGACAGCTTCCACTAGACCAGGTTATTCAGAGCCTCATCCAGCCTGGCCTTGAACACTTTGAGGAATGTGGAGTCCACAGCCTCTCTGGGCAACCTGTTCCAGTGCCTCATTACCCTTATAGTAAAGAATTTATTCCTCATATCTAATCTAACCCTGCTCTCTTTCAGTTTGAAGCCATTCACCCTTGTCCTGTCAGTACATGCCTTAGTAAAAAGTCCCTCTCTAGTCTTCTTGTAATCCCCCTTATGTACTGGGAGGTGCTCTAAGGTCTCATCAGATCTGCCTTTTCTTCAGGTTGAACTCTCTCAGCCTGTGCTCTGTTTATTTGGGTCATGCCTTAAAGCTGGATAAAAGTCCAGATTTTGCTGCTCACTTCTTATGCAAACAGAATTTTTGGAGTCCCTGCCTGGAGATTAAGTCTAATGCTCAAATTTGGAAGTGTCATCTTCTTATGAGCATCATGTGATAATAATTATTGCATATCAATGTCTTCACTTTTTCCTGATTGCTGATATTTTGTGGCATCCACTAATGACATCTTATGCAAATGGTGTTCCCTGGGGAAGACGGAAATAATTTCTGAGTTACAAATCATTGGTTTCATGGTGCTTGTGCTTCTGTTGTAGCTCTAGTATGAAGAGTTGCATAAGTGCCTGTTGAGAAGAAGGTACAATGAACGCATATAGGGAACAGCAGATACCAGGCATACTGTGAAACCAGGACTTTTCAAAGGTGATCTACCTGTGGTCCCATCAAAGTCTTGGGGAGTTTCACTCTTGGCTCCATCAGAAGGAAAGTTAGGCTCATACTCAGTGTGTTGGGATTTCCCTTTCAGGTTTTGTGAAGAGATAAAAGGAGCTACTTTACTTCCTTAAATCAGCAGGGGTCTGTCTGTTTTGGCACAGAAGCCTTAAATTTTCTCTTTTAAGCCAAAGTTTATCTTCAGTTTTGTAACTCAAGGACAGTTAGCTGATGGCTAGAGCAGCCCCTTCTAAAAATATATGTGGGGTCTGTGAAACGGATCCCTGTTTCATAGGCAGCAGTGTGTGTGCAATATGTGACCTTGACTTTAATCTTGTGAGCAGCATACCCTTATCTGCAGTGTAGGATTTTATATTGTGCTTTAGAAATGGTTAAAGAAATCAGCAGGAGTTTATAGGTTCTGTTGTTAAGTAATGAGGATGAATATCCTTCTGTGATGTTTATCATAGTAAAGAATATACCAGCTTCTGTTTGTATGATGGTTTTTAAAAAGAAAAACCTGACATGTGATTGGATGCAGCATTTAATCCCAAGATAACTTTCCATTTTCAGTTGAGTGCCAGTATCTAATATAACTGTGGTGGTTCGGTGGGAGCTTTCCAAGAGCAATAAGCAGTGGATACCTATATCCCAAACGAAAATCAGCATGTATTAGCAATCATGTATTCTTTAAGGGCTGCTGACTATTTGAAGATAGTCTTAAACCGAGGTAAGATGGACTGTCATATTTGATGTCAAATCAGTCAGTGTCCTGTACTTCAGCAGCAGTCATGACAAATCATGTTTTACCTTAGTAGTGTGAACAGTTTTGTGATATGTGTGATTACATACAACTAACAATAATAATGCATCTTGCTTCTAAAGCAAAAAGGAAAGGCAAACTAAGCTTTGAGTAACAGAATGGCCTTTGTTTCATTGAAACTCAAGTGGTGTCCCATGAACTGGTCACCTGTACAAGAGCTTACTGTTGAGGAATAGCTGGGTACTGGATCTGACCTTATGCAAAAATAAGTCTTGTAACTAGTATTGCTGGTAATTATTTACCCTGAGACTTTTCCTGTGAGTAGGAGAATAGAGAAAGCAGATCTGTGTGCTGCAGTTAGGCCTCAGTCGTTTGGTTCGCCACTGAGGTCAGCTCTGTCCTCAGCCTGTCTGGTTTGTCACGTTTGGGGTATTCTGGTGTTCTGGCTGAATTTCAGAAGCAGGAAATCTATTCTGGTGTGTCAGCTCTGAGTAATTTTGTTGGTAGGTAGCTGATGCTCACATTTTATGAAACTTGTGAAGATGAGTGTGCTGTGAGCCTGAAGAATCGTGCGCACCTCTTGATTGCAAATGTAGGCGTGACCTCAACTTCTCTACTGCTTTGCCAGTTTGCTTGCCTTGTCAAACCAGAAACTCTACCAGCCTCGTGTCTCAGGTTTTTCTTTATTTTCGAAAAAAATAGATTTGGAATAATTTTTCTATCCTAAAATAATTTATTGCTTTTTAACTTCTACAGACGTTTGTTTTTCTTTTTTTCTTTTTTTTAAAAGACCGTTCTGTGATCTGGTAGCTAACCCCTTCTTGGGTGTATGTTACTTTCTGCATTTTTCTTAATTATTAATTATTTTTCTCTATGGATGAATATTTTTAATTTCATTTTTTTCTTTTTCTTGAAGACTGTGTCTTGACTGTGTTTTTAGCAAAACTTTTATAGTTAGTCTATAGTTCAGTTCTTTGAGCAATATTGTTTGCTGACCAAGTTAGTAATATGTAAGTCTCATCATGCTGTTTAAAAAACAGTTTGATAATGAGGGATAAGTTTATTTTGATTCATTTTTATCTCATCTGTGCTGAACCAGAAGCAAGATGTGCCATTTTATGGTCAGATGTAATGCTTCGTTTGAATTCTCTGAAGCCCACATTGGTGGCCAGAGTTAAGCCAGGCAGCTACAGGTCTGTGCTGAACCAGAAGCAAGATGTGACATTTTATGGTCAGATGTAATGCTTAGTTTGAATTCTCTGAAGCCCACATTGCTGGCCAGAGTTAAGCCAGGCAGCTACAGTCCTGGGAGAGACAGCATCTCCTGGAAAGGACAGATTATGTTGCTTGCATGCAGAGGTTGGCATGTGTTAATATTAATCCAGGGATTGCCTCTGCTACCAAAAAGGCAGGAAAAGCAATATGTAGGGGAAGGATGAAGCTGCTTTAGTTGTCTCATTGGAAGATGCTGAATAGCTAGAAAAGCTGCTAATTGTGCTGGAGAACATCTCACTGAGTAGAGGAAAAAGCTAAACCTTTTGATTGGTATCTAAAGCTGAGAGGTCTTACCTCTTCCTACCACTGTGCAAGCTTGTTCACTCTCTTCTCAGTGGCTGTGAGATCTGTCTGGTAACCTGCTCCTGTTCTCTGTAACCTCTCTGTCGCAATGTGATTTGATTTTCTGGAACACCTTTTCTTTTGTTATTTGGAGGGGAAAAGAATGCAAAAGAAATTGTCTTTATTGAAGAAGGCCATGAGTGGACAGTTTGAAACTCCAGAAGACATTTGGGAAGCTACATTTAGAAGGTATCATAAAAGGACGCTGTAGTATAGGGAGTGTAGCTGCACAACTACATGACAATTGCTTTGTAAAAACCAATATATATAATCATGTAAAGCCTCAATGCTTCCTGTCAATTTCAAGTCAGCCGTAGTTATCTAAATAACCTCTTATCTAAAGAATTGATATCAAAGAGGAAGCTTGTGTGGAACATAGAGTGGATTTACTACTAAATGCAGTAACAGCAGCTGTGTTAGTTTCAGGTGTTTTGCTCTGCCAGCATAGAAGTAACAGGTACTGTTAAGGAATTCCTTACTTTGCATATCAGGGTTCAGAAGATGGTCTGTTCTGTGCAGGACTGATCTTTCAATTGCTGTTCATGATGGATATTGCTCTAAATGAAGAGTAGATATTGTCATTGTAATATTTCATCAGTGAATGCAGTTGTAGTTACTTTAAAGTTTTGGAGGAAAAAAATTATCTGAAAGATGCAGGTAACATCTCTTTCTTGAATTCTGTTATTCAGAGTAATATATGTAATTAGTTTTTAACTTGAGATTTGGTGTTGCAATACCTATATAAAGATGCTCACTCCACCATTACACTGGTTCTGTAATTGCCTGTGTCACATAGGACAAGGCATTTAAAACTCTGCTGGAACACAGAAAAGTGAAGCAGAAAAGCAAAGTACCAAACCCTATAAACCTGATACAGTTGTCACGAGCTCAAAATATTCAGCCATATTTTAGAACTAAATAGTTGATCCCTTGGGACTAGATTCTTTACAACAGGAAATTGTCATATACAGTCATATATAGACGTGAGATTTTTTAAAAAATCAACATGTACAGTTAAAAAAATATTAGATTTGGAAAGATAATTTATGGAACTCCATAGATGCTGCAGGGTATCAGCCTCCAATTAAAAAAAGTTACTTTTAATTAAAAGATACATTATCTCTAAAATTAATGTCTGTACAAGATGTACATTAGTGTTCAAAAGTATTGAAACAGGCAGATGTTCTACTTAGAAAAGCACAAGATGCTTCTTATCTCTTACTCAAAAGTTGGAAATGCACCAAAATCTTGTTCCTACAAAATCCCACATCAGTGATGCTTTCTTCCTTCCATTGCCTTTGCATTTTCTTAGATTCTCCTGTTTGTCCTTCTCCGTTGTAATGACATCGGTATATGTGAGAAGTGTATTGATTTCTTTCCAGCCTATTTATGTATGATGTATATCTGATTTGATTTTTTTAATATGAAATGTAAGATAATTAATTAAAGAGTGTATGTAAGTTTCCAGACAGAAGTGATCTGCTTCTTCTGTTCCTGCATTTATACTTTAATTTTCATTGCAAAATCAGAACCTGGCATGTGATGCTCTGGAAATTTCCATTATATGTTATGATAGCAATTCCCATATCTGAGCTACTTGTCAGAATTCAAGGGTGCTCCCAGTCTAAGGACAAACAGACAAACAGAGAGGTGAGAGGTCATTTCTTGCCAAGCACCTTGATTCATTGCATACTTGGTGTCAGAGAGCTGCTGCAGAGGCATCACTTGCCTGTGAAATTGCTGTCATTGAATTCAGGAAGACCATACTACAGTGTGGGGCAGAGCAAAAGGCACTGATATGAAAGGCTGATAAATGGGTAGACAGCACAATATGTTTGCAGAGCTGGAGTCTAGTAGGGTGCTTGACTTAGAGATGATATTTAGGAAGTCAGATGAGCTCTCAAATGCCTCAGGCTTTTTATAATAGGTTGTCTTGGCCCAAGCCATCAATGCAGATGTTTTCCTTTATGTGGCACTAAAGTACTAGTGAGGTGGGTTCTTTACATTATTTTACTTCCCTGAATTTAAAAATGGAACTAAAAAAAAAAGAAAAAAGAGTCTCTTTAGGAATATGTCAGCTTGGGGTTGGTATAATTTTTTTCTCTTCCTAAGCTAAGAATGCTTTTAGTGTTACCATGTCTGCATGTTGAGAACCACTGACTGGTTCGTGTCACATCTGGTAGGAGGAGATGTGTTTTGTGGAGGTATTGTGAAAAAGGTGGTGTCGACACTGAAGGTGTGGGAAAGGGATGTCAGAGTGCTGGAGAAACGGGTATAGCAGGGCAGGGAGATAAAAAGATGGGCCACAAAGCAGTAAAGAGTCACACTTAATTAGTTTGATTGCTAATGAGGCAAGTTATTATGCACCTGGCAGTATTCATGGCAGTCCAGATAGATTCTGTGCCTTGGTGTTCTTTGCCCCTTCACCTTCTGTCAAGCTGTAGGGAAGCAATGGTCTTCGAGATGTCTCTGATAGGGATGTGACCCCATACTGGTAGCTATTCTGAGAGTGTCATGAGGGAAAGTACTGTTGCTTTTTTCCCAGTATGTGAAATGCGCATATAAAACTGGAAGGCAGGACTTTGGGAGAAAAAACTTTCTCTTCCTGCTATTTTATTTACTCCTTCTTGCTTTCAGCATTGTCCTGACTAACTCATTTCTTACAGAAGCCAGGGGATTATGGCTTTTACAAGAGAAAACCTGGATGTTGTTTCTGCTTTCATTCAAATTAGTCCCTGAAGCAACGGGATCTAAAATACTTTTAAAGAAACCTAAGAACATGACCAGATAGGATTTTTGACATTTAGGGTCTTCTTAAAAGATAGAGATCCAAGAATATGGTCTTTGGTCACATTGTTAGGTGAGGAAGAATGATTACACAACTAAGCTTACTTCTTGTGGCAATATGCAGAATAGTGTCCTAAATTAAAATTTGGAAAGATGACAGAAAGCTTATTTGAACAAATATTCATTAATTAAATTAATGTTGTGTGAAGTAATTTCATTAACGCACAATTAAACACCAAATATCAGTGTTTGTACCCTTTTGCAAACTTATGAACAGGTCAAGTGAAGTTACACAGTCATCAGGAAGTTTATCCTGTAATTTCTTCATGAGGAAAAAACTGAAGCCCAGCATTTTCCACATTTTTATGTTCATGCAGCACAGTACATTAAAGCTGTCATAATTTGGTAGTTTGGAACTGATGGTACCAGTAATAAATTCCAACGTATGTTGTCTTTATTTAAAGAAAAGGGATTCATATTTCTGTTGAGTAAAATGCACAGCTCATCTGCTCTGCCATTCATTTCCCGAGTAACTTATTAAAGAGTGTAACTTATTAAGTAATTTATTAAACATGTGGCTCAAAGTCAAATTTTTATTATTTGTATACATACCTATTATTTATTTTAATGTAGACAATTGGAATTGTTGCAAACCAAAATGTTACTCAGCTGCTCTGGCAGTATCCAACTTTTTAAAAATCCATCATCATCTTTGATTCATCACGCACTAGGAAAATCCTCATTACCTATTTAATCAGTTTGGGACTGTGTAAGCCCAGTGAGCACAATGGGCAATTCTTCTTAATGCCCTGATCTCAGTTGTGACGGACAATTTGCTTTGATAATGCACGTTGCTCTCACATAAGACTGGATAAAACCAGAGAAATAAAAGTGGTTAACTAGCAAGAACTCCCTGCCTGATGGACTCAATGGCCCAAAATTAAAGGCTGCATGAAAAAGAACCCTTTTCCAGCCACAGACATGCTACTGGCCCACCTCCCCCGCCACAACCTCACCAGTGTTACTTAGCTGGGAAATTGATCAAACTGATGTTGACAGAATTGTACATAGATTATTGTACAATGTTGTTGGTCATGGAGTTTGTGTTTACAAACAAATTAAGCATTTGATTAATGAATAACTTCCCATAAGAATGCAAATGCCTCAGAACTAACATGTTTTTGTCAAGCATTGGAACAGGATGCCGAGGGATGTGGTGGAGTCACCCTCCCTGGACGTGTTCAAGGAAACAACTGAACTTGACACTTAGTGCCATGGTTTAGTTGAGTTGACATGGTCAAAGGTTGGACTCGATGATCTTGGAGGTCTTTTCCACCCTTAATGATTCTAAGATATCATGGAAGGTGGTCATGCAGTGTAGCAATATAATAATATTCCTTTTCTTATCACCTTAGTATAGATGTTTAGTGACAGGTACAATGCTGCCAAGACAACTTAATATCACAAATGCAGGATGAATATTTCCCCTTCTAAAAATGTGAAAAATTAATACTAATATAGTATTAAATAATATACTAAATAGTATACTATTCTGCACTAGTATAAGTGCAGAAAAACACACATCTTAAATTCAGTAGAAGTGAACTGGAAGACCTGTAGTACATAAGAAATACACTAAAACCCATGTAAGATATGTTTTGGGTAACATGAAATTACATTCAAAATACATTAAAATACATTAAAATGTAAAAATAATCTTTAAGGGATGGCTACAAATGTATTTTGAAGATAGATTAAGGAAAGAAGAGCATTGCACATCTGAACTGCACTGCAGCTGACTTTTTCCTGGGACAGAGCAGTCCCTGTGACTGGGACTCACAAACTCCTTTCTGTTCTGTTGTTTACAACTATTTCTGATTTGACTGAAGTGTATGTCCCTGTCAGTTTGTTTTCTGGTAATGAAATTAATCCCTCTATTTTAAGGATTGTTTGTTGTCTAGTTACTGTTTGATCACTACATTATCTTAGTATTTCTCCCAACTCACCAAGATCAGAAATACAGGAGAAAGGGAGAAAACTATAAAAGTTGTAATGGGAGAATCGCTTGCTGTGTACGTTAAATGTCCCCAAAAGCCATCTCAAATTGCAAAGCTGGAGTCTTTGTGAGAATTGATCTTCCTTCCTTTCTTGGAAGTTGTCTTTGATGTAGGTCTTGTTGAAACAAGAGTTATAAATGTGTCATTTCTTGGGGAAATGAATTTCAGATTTCAGTGAAAGTATTCCAAATTCATGCTCTCATGAAACTCTCCAAAGCAGAATTTGACTAAAACATCATGGCACTAGCAGTTTTATCTGCTCATTGTCCTTCAGGGTCAATTCCAGAGTAATAGGATAACTTCTCTAATAATCAGAAAGTGAATAGTTTGTTTTTCTTCTGCAGAGTAAGCCCATAGTAAAGGATCTGATTTTGGATTTATGTGAAAATTTAGCTTTTCATTAACTAGAATAGCAGCTATTGATGTACTCACACCTATCTAATGTCTCTACAGCATTGAAGGGATTAGTGTGCATTAAAGTGGTTCTTCCATGAGCAAAACACTGCAATTATAACTCCAGCATAAAGAATATCTATCCCTTGGGAAGCACTCTTTTTTGTTTGTTTGTTTTGTTTGCTTTTTGAATTATTGCAACAGTTTGCTAACTGAAATATTTTCCTTGAGAAGGATTGATCATGAATGGCAGTTCCCACTTCAGCTGCATTCTTTAAAGCCTCTGCTGTCAGTAAAACACTGAGTTGAAGAAGAGGTGGGGTATGAGGAAGGGAGAATGAGGCAGATGTCTGTGACAAATAGTAAACTTCTTTAATATTATTTTTTCCCATCACAAAGAGCTCTTCCAGTAGTAACTTTCATAGCTCATTGCCAAGTTTAGGTTTAAACCTTCCATTTCTGTAGATGCCTAAGTGTTTTTGCTTGGAAAGTAGAATTTGAAGTGATTTTTAGGTATAAGCTACTGCTTGGAAAGAAACCAGACTTCTGGGAGTGGGGAAGGAAGTAATGATGAGGTTGTTAGGAGCTGCCTTATGTTCAGGCTTGGTGAAGCTCATCTGCAGAACAGAGAATGCATTGCTGCACTGCAGTGATGAACCAGGTCTGCCTTGGCCCCAGCTTGGGAACTTGGGAGCTTGAGAGAGGCTGGGGGACAGAAGGTAAAGCCTTCCTATGACACTACACAAACCCTCCATGAGATGTAGGCTGTGTAAAAACAAATCCTCCCTCCATCCTCTGTTTTTCAGCATCAACTTGCCCAAAGGGTGGAGCTAGTCTAGTGTAAAGCTCTTTAGGGTTTGAAGCCATCTATTTCTCCCTCTTATAACCCATACTCTTGGTTGTCCTTAGAAGCTTGTCCTATAATACTATGAGGTTGTGTACTTTGTGAATGATGAAAAAGTATAAATTCTAGTGAGTTACAGCAATACATTTTTTTTTTAGTGAGTTTCCTTCTGGTATTTTTCAGCTGTTTGACAGATGTCAAATTTAAAAATATCTGCTTTCGTTGCAATATGTATATCCTGTAGCAATATGAAAGTCAAGTCCGGCTTTTTAGCTCATAAGAGCTGTTGCTACCTATTTAAAAGAAAATAAAATATGAAACCCTCTGTTCCTTTGGATGTGTGGCCTATTGCAGAGTTCACAGTGTGTAATGCTTGTTTGGAGGCACTTGGTCGATTCTCCAAGCTTTGCATCACTAAGCATGACAGCTCCTGAGAGATTAAATAGCTGTTGCCATCAGAACTTTAATCAGTTTTTCTTCCGTTTCTGCAAGTACAGAGAAAGATAGGTGTACTTGTGAAGTGTCACGAGGATTATGCTGCAGTGCTTCCTGGATAAACTTCATTGCCACTGAAGTGGGGGAGACAGTATCAAGTAATCTCATGACAGCTGTCATGTTTCCAAGCGTCCGATCAGGTCTTCAAATCTGAATGCTAGGTACCTTGTGGATACATCCAGCCTCTAACATCAACCGCTTCTGTTTCTGTTTTCTTCCATTCTAGTGCTAGAAATGTGATTAGTTACTAAACTAATCAAAGAGCAGTTAATTTACAATGGTCTCCTTCAGGTTTTGTATTTCAGGCCTACATATAAAATGATTTATGAGTGGCTATTAGGAAGTGTGGGGGAAATCCTGGCTTTGGCTTGTTCCTACTTCATCAAATGCTTCCTAAACGTTATTGTTTATGTTATGTGTCTGTAAAACTTACCTGGATTGTTACATAGATTGTATTTAAATAGTGTGAAAATTTCTTAAATGAGTAAAATAGATATTTATAGTATAGTTATAAAAATCTTCCAGATATGAGGGATGGGACATGGAAGAGCCTCTTGTTTTTTCCTTTAGGACAAGAGATTAGGGCCTTTTTTTTTGTTTGTTTGCTTGTTTGTTTATTATCTATCTACATGATTTGTGGTCTTTGTAGTCACTATGCATCGCCTTTTTTTCCGTGTTTTAGCTGTAGATTGAATTTCCCCTGAGTTGTAGAACAGAAATAGCTGAATCTAGAGGAGAAATTTACTGTTTAGGCTCTTAATTTCAATGAGTTATAGACAGTGTCACATGCATTGACTCCACTGCACTGTGTATTCCCTGTGGAATGATGCAGAAGGTAACAGCAGTCTAGTGTAATGTATATAGGCTCTGGATATATGTTGGTTGGGGTTCCTGGCTTGTGGACAGGAGTAGGATATGAGAAAAAATGAAGCACTAGAGAAAAAAGTAATATAAGGAAGAATCTATTCCTAACATAACATTGTTTCTTACTGTCTTTCCACTGCACAGTTAATTCAATGGGTATATATACAAATATGAACATAAGGAAATATAAATAAATGGGTCTCTATGTGTAAATCCAGGAATTTTATTCACACTGTGATGAGAATACAAAGTGCCCAACAGTCATCTTTCATAGCAGAGGAAAGAAAAGTGTTTGAAGTTGGAAGGGGGCTGGGGGAAAGAAGAGCATGGGGTGGACGTGTGGAAAAAATTGCCGTTAATGCCTTTCTTGTTGTCCTTCTGTCAGCAGAAGTGGGAGAAGGGACTACATGACATGATAGGGATCATTTCCATTCTGGTTTTTTATGGCACAAATTTGGAGAGCAGTTTATAGAAGTAAATGGATCTGGAATGCAACACATAAAGCCAATTGTTGTATGCATTGAGTTAGATGCATTCTTTGAGCTATCATTGTGTCAGAATATTTTGACTCAGATTTTTTTCCCCTTAGTTGTTTGAATTTTGAGTGCTCTAATTTGAAATGGGGTGGGGCAGATCAAGGCATCTGACTGAGCCAGATTTACAATGGACATGACCTTAAAATTCTTTGAAAATCAGGTCCTTCTTGAGCTAACTGTAACTAAGGACACAAGCAAGGGCACCCTAAGACACTGCTTTTAAAATTTAAATCTTTATTTAACCAGTTAAGATTTCATTGTTCCTTTGCCTGGAGTTATGATCCTTTCCTTTACATTTTCCAAAGCCCTGACCCGTACCTTGGCCTTTCTGTGCTCTGCTAGGAACCTTTAGTAACTATTTTAGAATATGGTTTTGATGTGTTTAGGTTTTTCATTTTTACATCTCCTGGATGATTCTTTTGGTGAAAAGTGTTTGTGCAGTTTTGCAAATTGCAAATGGATTTCAAATTACAAATTACAAATGAATTTCATCTTAATGAGAAATAAGTAGCTTTAAAATGCAAGTGCTAGGAACCAAATGTGCGATTGTTGTCTTAAACATACTTGCTTTGGGGAATATAGTAATATTATGCCTGCAGGCATAAATTCAACAAAAAGAAATTTTTGGAGTACATTAAGAACTCATTATAGAAACTCAATACTATTCTGAGATGTTACTTCTAGTTATAGCAAGTCTGAGGAAATATTTGAAAATTAACTATGTACAAATTAGCTTTGAAATATTAGGAAATTACTAACACTCTTCCAATATGATGATACTCTTCATTATTAATATGATCATTCATTGTCACAAATAATGCTCACCTCACTTAAAATTCCTCTCCATCCTCTCTTCATATTACAGAATCAATTCCTAGTTTGCCCAACTCTCCAAATGTCACCTGACATCCTTTGCACATGTAAGGATTAAGAGTGCTCAGCAAGCTGGTTGGTATAGCACCATTAGAAGTGGTTTATAAAGAAGGAGCCAGCCTTAGCCTGGGTGGGGAACTCCAGCTCTTCAAGGTGGCTGTACTAGCTGTGGAGGCTCCAGATAGAAAATTGGTAGTTATACTCAGGATCCAGTCCTGTCATGAGTTCTGGAGGCAGAATATGCTATAAGTTGTTTTGTCTAGATACTATTTTCAAGTACATTGTGTCAGAAACTACGTGAAATATGTTGTGTGAGTGTTGTCTGGTCTTGTCATTTATTCAACTATTATACAGTTTGTGGGGGAAAATGTTGATTTTCAAATATGTAATGTTTTATCAACTGCCTTGAGGCAAATTGCAATAGCTGGTGTTGTGGCAGAGTTGTGATTTTAAGCTCAGAATTCAGAGATTAGGGAAACTGAAATATTTGTTTTTCCATACATAATATTTTATTCACTCTCAAAGCTAGTCTAGTGTTAATGAGGCCATTTGTATTTAGTACTTTGAATAATTTATGGTGAAATTATAATTTTCTTTAATTTTTGAAGTCATTAGTATTGAAAGAAGCCCTTTAATTGAGAGGAATTATACTATGATTTAGTGAAGCACAGCAAAATATTCTTCAGGTGTATGCTTATAAAATTAGGATAATGTAATTATTTTATTCTGGGTCCATTAAAAGTCCAAAACCAACTGTGAAACTCATTTTTGTAGCCAAAGATATCCACTGTAAAGTTGTTACCAAACATGAAAATCTGTATATTTATATCAGTAGTGTCAGACTGTTAATTGGGTTTATTATGCTCAAATATCTATAGCTCTTAGTACTAGCATAAATTGGATTAACTTCACAGGTGCCCCAAATACTACTTTTAGTTAAATATAGAGCATACTGATAAACAAAAGTAAAGTTGGAAAGGAGAAATAGTTGACTGAGTGGACTTGCATTGAGCTGAACAGCTGAACTCAGTCCCTGGTGTGGGAGTTTTCTAGTGAATGCAAATTTATTCAAGTTTGAAGTGTGTCTGAGTCTCTTCCAAGATATTCACCAGTAACTGTGGTTAACATATTGTTACCAAAAGTTGGTATTGCTTATGTTGAGTGTTGATGCTGTTCTATAGATGTTGATTTTGATTGAGATTGAAAGCAGATGTGATGACTTCTAGGTTATTGCTTTGCCAAAAATATCAGAGAAGTGCTAGAGAAGAGAAGGTGGAAAAGAGCTGTAAGCGAAGGGAGTCTTCAGATTCACATCTGCTTTTCCTTATATTCTGCTACAAGAAGCAACATGAAAACACTAATTATCCTCTTAAGGGGATACTTATGTGCATATATTCATATACCCATCTCAGTACTGCATTCACAGGCATATTTGTGCATATTTGTAAATAAAGGTGTATAATATGTGCTTGGAGGAAACACTCAATCACTTGGATGCCTTGAATACACTTCCAGAGCAGTTCTTCATTTGATGTAACTGATTCTAGTAAGATGATTTATGTAATTTTGAGATTCTGTTGCTGTTGCCTGTTATTGCAGCCCTCCTCCTCCTCTTGTCAATGGATTATTATACATGCTGCACTTTTAAAATTTATACCTGGGCTTCTAGAGAGTGCAGGCATACCTCAGGGACTGAAGATGTCCTGTAGACACCAGATGATGTAGCAATATGAGCAGTCCAGCATATCTTATTAAAGAAAGGAAAATTTCGCTTGTTTCAAAGGTCTTTTAAGCTTCTGTACAGATCATGACCCAGCTGTCTAACTTGGCCTGGAACCAGAAAGGTGATCCATGCAGTGTGTTTAGGAAGTGCTGATTATAGCATGTTTGTTAATGGTTTAGCTCAGAGTTCAGCAGAGCCTCATAATTACTCCAAAGGCTCCAAGTACCTTGATTTATGTTCTCATGTTTGGGTGGAGCTTGCTTCTCTTTGCAGAGTTGAGGCCACTGTGACCCGAAGGCAAAGTTTTGCTTTGGTTATTCATAGTAGTACAGCAGAAATGCAATCAGACTTCGCATGGGTTCCTTTTACTCACTGGGCTCTGGAAAAGACTTCTTTTGTCAGGTTGCAGCCCTTCAGAGAGCCTGTCCTCTGAAATCAGAATGTCTATACCCAGTGCAAGGTAATGTTTCTGGAAGAGCCGCAACTCCTCATCCTAAACAGCTTTATGGTAGTGTCCAGCAGTGGATTGTTACTCTCCAAAGTCAGATTCAAAGCAATGACCTTCCAAAAGCTGTCACATGTTAACCCTCCTTTAGAAAGATAGTTTTAAATTATGTATTTATGACAACAGCTCAAGTGATTTTTAGTTTTCTTTTAGAAAGTTTTACACATGCTGGACATCAGTGAAGTTAAAAAATGTTGACTGTCTGAAAGCTGCATGCTGCTGTTCCTATTTAAAGCAGGCCTGTGTTAAGTAGGATTGCTCTCACATGAGCAATGTGTCCAGACCTGCTCATTAGGAAGCTGGTATTTTTGTCAGAACTAGTTAACAAATCTCTGCAGTTGTCACACTGTTTCAGAATTAAAAACTGCATTTTTGATAAATGTACTTTTTCAGTACATTGCTGAAAATGGTTGTTGATGAATTTGAATCTATGCCTTGGGAAAGCCCCTAATAAATGAAAAAAACCTGTGGAAACTAATTTGTGCCATATATCTTAAGGTAGCAACAGAACAGTTATGCCAATATATAATTGCATACCTATTAAATAATTGAGAGAAACCTCTTTGTGTCTGTTAGATTCTTTTATTTTGTGGAGTAGAAAAATATTTTTTTTCCAATTAGGAGATGCTTTTTGTACTGAAGTATTACAGTTTTGTGGGGGTATCAGGAAATTACAGACAGTCCTGAAAAAATGTGCAAAATAATTCTTATTTGAAAAAAATCCCGAAGTAATTAATAAATTTATTTACTCAGTTCTGTTATTCAGAATGTGGTCAATGAACTTCAGTCAAGGTTAAGTGATTGAGTACGATCTTACCATTTAGATTGGTCTGTTTATAATTTAATACTTTCATGTGAGGTAGCACCTTGGATCAAATTATCATAAAGTAAAAGTCAAATTGTCTTGCTTTGTGGGAAATTGGTGCCAAAAGATATTATGATGGAAACATATCTAGATTAACCCAAAACATGTTCAGAAGAAAAGCTTATACGTAGTTTTTCATGCATACTTACTATCTCCCTAATAAAATCTCAGTATTTCTTTTTGTTGTTAAATACTGAGTAGTTACTCAGTAGCAATACTGAAACTCCTACACTTATTTATGCACTGTGATAGCTGTCTCCTGGTTGTGGTTTCAGTTTATGTTGGTGACTGCTCACTGTGAAAAGGTGCCACAGGAGATCTTGGTCAAGCATTATATATGGGCATTTCAAACATTAAACCACTCCCTGATTTAGTAATGCTGGGGTTTTTTTCTGACTACACCACAATCAATTAGGAGTGTAAATCAAGTAAGGAGTAACAGATAGGAGTGTAAGCCAAGAGATATGGATATATTGGTCTAAGTTATGGATACTTGCTCTAGCTTTGAAAAATTATGAGATCATCTTCTCGAATGTACGTTCTGCTGCCCCACCCTATGCTCTCCAACCCCCTGTCACTCCCAGAGTTAGGGCTTCCAGCTGGAAGAGGCATCACTGGGTCTGAAATGGGTCATTGGAATTATCATGCATTAGAAATAAAGGAAGATGACATTTTTAGCCAGAGCAGATGGAGAGGTGTTACTGGGTTGTCAGGGGGGAAATACCTGTTGAAGCTGAGAGGGTGAAGATAGATATTAAAGCAAAACAATGCTGACATGGGAGATAGGAGAATACACTGATCAAGGCAAAACATGGTCTAGAGGTTAAGATGTAGTTTCTTACTAGGAAGATGCAATTCTGAAGCACTGTTCCGGTTTGGGCAAGGCAGTCTAACAGCCTACCTAGTTTTCCAATGGAAGTTGCATGTTTGATGAGTGTAGTTATGTGTTGCAGCAAAGGACTTCCCATTGTGGACCAGGAGAATGTTCTTAGACCACTCATCTTATAAGATTGTGGTTTTGGCCAACAGCCCTCACACTCTTTATTTCAGTCTTACGGTTCCTCTTGGTAACATGCTCATTTGGGTTTGCATGCGTGCCCCTGAAAGACCAAATTTATGCTGAAAGGATAAAAGTTTCATGTATTCTTATATCCGTGAAAATTGATCTTCACTCTTTGTTTCTGGCAATGGGCTTCTTGCTGGACGGTATAAAGAAAGTGCTGTAATTGTCTCTGGAGAACCTCATGTGAAGAACTTCCATTGGAGATTAACTTTACTACTGGTTTGCAGTAGGAGCCTCACCTCTTTGCCAGAAAAAGCTAGCAGAGAGTACTGTTGCATTTGCCAAACAAGGCATTAACATGGTCTTGTCATCAGGAAGAAATGATGGCTGGAAAGTATTTCTGTAGGGCCTCAACAGTGGGGATTTTTTCTGTCCATCATTCAGTGTTCATTGTGTGTACCAGTTCTCATGTGGGTGTTTAATTATTGCTACGGTTGCAAATTCAACCTAACGCTCTAGCTGCCAAGGTTCATACTGAATTATTTGTCTGTAATGAAATGAGTTTTGAGGAAAAAGGGTGAAGAAAAGGGTTACTTTTTGATTTTCTGTTGTTTTGAACTTAGTTTGCCTTCTAGTGCCTTTGGAAACCCATAAAATAATTTAAAAGGCTTTCTGTATATCACTGCACATTGCATTTAATGTATTTTGGAGCGAATATTTAGAGACTATTTTGTCCTAGATTTTATATGAAGCCCATTATTTCAGGTCACAGAGCAGGAAATAGATCTGACTAGAAAAGTCAGTTTCAGACATTATCTTGACATGTTGTTGGAAGTCTGTGGCTGTTTTATGGGAAGAATGGAAACAAAAAAAGAGCAGGAGGATACTACTAGAATTTTTGGCTAATAACCAGTATTATAAACAATTATTATTAAGATTCCTTAAACACTGATTTTTACCATTGTGTTTTCATCTCCAGTAGGAATTCTAAATGCCTCTTTCCTACACAAAAGTGAATGTTTCTGTGAAATTTTCAGCAAAATCAACAAAACCATTTTCTAGTAACAGAGGAAGGGAGAATATGTTCTCTTTCAACTCTTCTTTCATTTGATCAACTGCATCAGAGAGAAAGGGGAAAAAAAAGGGATTGAAAGATGGTTGTATCTTCACTAGGGAGGTGTGAAAGCTAGTTCAGTCTGAGCAAGTTACAGTTGTTTGAAGACTTGCATAAATATGAATCACTTGTGATTTATATTTCATCGAAAGACGGCAAGACGGTAGGCTGCAATATGCTATTCACATGAAGCTGAGGCACCTCTGATTCATGGCCACAAGTAAGACTTCAACTGGTCTCACACAACACGTTAAAGGTGTCTGTGGAAATAACATCACTGACTGCAGTCGATATTTAATCACAACCCAGTGGTGCCCTGAATAAAGCTGTGCCTTACAGGTAGGCCAAATGGATGCAGGTGGGTGCTGATTGATCCCTTTACTGCAGTCTCATTTAGCACAGGAGCTGGAAGATGATAAAATTTGATGGCATGCCTTTTTTTTTTTTCAGCTGTGAAAGATACATTTCATAGCCTTGGATGTGATTTCTTAATAAATATGAAATCCTTACTTTCTTTTGCACTCACATGCACCTCAGTAGCAGCAAGCTGTAAACCAAAAGCTACAAGTTGCGCTCATGTACATAGAGTAGTGTCAGTGCATACTGGAATAACCTTAGCCACCTAAATAGCTTTTGTGGAGTCAGTATGGCCCTTGCTCTGGAGTACAGCAAGTGAAGAGGGTGTATGGTATTGACCATAAAGGGTTTTAATGTTCTGCCTGCTTTGCTGTAGGTAATAATGCAATGAGAGCAAAAAATGCAAGCCAATAGCATGTGGAGAAAAATAATGGGAACTTATTACGGATAAATAGAATTGCACATTTCATGCTTTGCTTTTTGTAATCAGTTCATCAAGTCAAACACTAAAATACACGAATTAAACACCATTTTCCTACAGAACTCACTAACTTGTTAGCAGCCCTTAGAATATTGGTACCATTACCCGGGTTGCTCACAGCCCAGTGCAGATCAGCATTTGGCAGTTGGGTCAAGCTGTGATGACTTGAATTGATGAATTCAGTGGACTGGCAGTGGAAAGCAGAATGTGCCCCATGGCTGCAGGCTGACTGCTGTGTTACTTCACCAGGCCTGTACCAATTAAATCACATCCTGCTGAGGAACAATGTCTCCTTTAACTGCATGGTAACTATTCAGGCTTTGAGCATCTATGGCCTTGTCCATCAACCACTATGCTTTTGTGGTGTTTTGAAGAGCTCCTTTGCCCTAATCAATGGAAACAAAACACTGCCTTGTCTAGCATAACAGAACTGTTTAGGTGAGAGGCACATTGTTACTGAGAAAATATACCCTGGTTTTGATATTTTTTGTCTAAATTGATGCCAAACAGGAACTGAAAGTACAGATAACAATAGTCATTAAATGTTTAATCCATAAAATATCCAGGAAAGGCAAATCTCAAGCCATATTAGTAGGAGGTGGGGGGTGTTGGTGTTTTGGGGGGTTTTGCTTGTTTATTTGTTTGTTTGTTTTTTCTTTTAATGTACTTCTTCCATGGTTTTGCCTAATGAGGATCTTTATCTGTGTATCTGGCCATATAGTGTGTGGGCATATCATGCCCTGTATCATTGTAAGAATTTGGGTGCTTTATAAAGGTTATATGTATTACATAGTTAAAGCTATTTTTGGCATTTAATTTAGGAGCATTCCTGGGGGAAGCTAAGTTCTTATGCAGACACTGGAAAGAGGGAGCTAACTCTAAAGGGTATCTGATTTAGATTACTAAAAGAACCTGGAGGCTGGACATGAGCCAGAAATGTGTGCTCACAGCCCAGAAAGCCAACCATATCCTGTGCTGCATCAAAAGCAGCATGGCCAGTAGGTCAAGTGCGGTGATTCTGCCCTTCTTCTCCACTCTCTGAGGCCCCACCTGGAGTGCTGCATCCAGCTCTGGGGTCCCCAGCACAGGAAGGACATTGTCCTGTTGGAGCAAGACCAGAGGAAGCTACTAAGATGATTAGAGGGATGGAGGACCTCTCCTGTAAGGAAAAGCTGCGAGAATTGGCACTGTTCAGCCTGGAAAAGAGAAGACTTTGGGGTCACCAAATTGCAGCCTTCCAGTACCTGAAGGGAGCCTACAAGAAAGATTGAGAGGGACTTTTTGCAAGAGCACGTAGTGACAGGACAAGGGGGAATGGCTTCAAACTGGAAGAGAGTAGGTTTAGATTAGATATTAGGAAAAAACTCTTTACTGTGAGGGTGGTGAGACACAGGTTGCCCAGAGAAGCTGTGGATGCCTTGTCCCTGAAAATGTTCAAGGCCAGGCTGGATGGAATTTTGAACAACCTGATCTAGTGGAAGGTGTCTCTGCTCATGGCAGGGGGATTGGAACTAGGTGATCTTTAAGGTCTCTTCCAACCTAAACCATTCTATGATTCAATGAACCTCAGGTGCGTGATGTGATGCTACCAATTAAAACCTCACTATGTCTAAATGATATCACTGTTGTCTACAGCCTCTGTAGAGCCCACTCAATTTTGAACAACCTGATCTAGTGGAAGGTGTCTCTGCTCATGGCAGGGGGATTGGAACTAGGTGATCTTTAAGGTCTCTTCCAACCTAAACCATTCTATGATTCAATGAACCTCAGGTGCGTGATGTGATGCTACCAATTAAAACCTCACTATGTCTAAATGATATCACTGTTGTCTACAGCCTCTGTAGAGCCCACTCCTCCCTATTTTGTCACTTGTTTTTCTCCTGCTTTTGTTTTGGTGTATGAAAATCTCATATTTATCTTTTGGCAGCTAATGCTTTATTTTGCCTTCAGCTTGTTTTCATATAATCTATTTCATACTGGTTTTGTTAATATTGCCGTACTTAGGATATATCCTGTCTCCCCAGGGCATTGGCTGTATCTACTTTCCAAGTGATATTGTGTATATAATCCTACTGAATTGCAATTATATCCACCAATCAAAATTCATGACTGTGTAGAGTTGCTGCCTTGTAACTACACATTTCATTCTTCATTATGAAACTTTGGCAATATAGCTGACAGCCTGTAATCAGCTGGAGTGAAGGAATTTTGAAGTGCAAGAGCTGTGAGAAATAATCAGGTTGGCCTGTTTTGGTGGCTGTAGTAGAATCACAGGATAACAAACGTTTAAGATGGTGAACATAGAGATAAACAGTATCCTCTATGGTATATAGGTAAATGAGTCATTTTTGGAAGTGATATGCAAAGTTTAGAAACATGCTGCACCAAGGACCATTTCAAGGTTTAAAAGAACAGATTGCATAATATCAATGTAGTAATAATTAAGCCAGATGGAAGCTGGGTGGCTAGGTTTATGGGTGGGGTGTGGAGGAGCAGAAAGCTTAGTCTGCGTGTGACACCAAGCCATTTGTAGGGAGTGCCTCCATGGTCTCTCCATGCTCCTTCCCCTCTAGACCATCCTCTTGGTGGTAGACATATACATAGCTTAATGGTTGCTAAAAGATTTAGTAAAGATGTAACAACTGCCTTGTTCTACTCTAGGTTTGTCAAATGATTTCTTTAAATTTCTTCTATGTCAGGTAGAGTCAGGTTTTAGGAAAGTGTGCTTTTTTTCAGAAGCAGATATTTTGGCTCCCAAAGATTAATCTGGTAGTTTCTTTCTGCCTGTATGTTTTGCAGTCTGTCAGACTTTGTACAGTTGAGTGTTCTCACTTGGTCTTAAACTCCAGTTTTGCAATGCTTCAAATTAAATTATCCTTTTTTCATTTAAGAGATGGAAATGTTCAGTTAAACAGAATGGTCCCCTGGCATTTCTGGGGCTGTTATGTACATGTGCATTCATGAAGTTTCTCGAAGAGCCAAGGCAGGCACGCAGAGATGGTGAATGCTTTGTTAAGAGGTGAATTGTAGCACATAAGGAGATCAGAGAGCTGGGCTGGAAAAAAAAACAGACTGGCCTGGTTCCAAAAGAGTTCCCAATGTAAAATTAATCTTCAAGGATATTAGCATATGAATATTGCAGCTTATGAACCAATACTCTGGCTGAATAACTTTCCATAACTAATGCCAACACATTGAATGGTCTTCGATACTCCTATAAAAAAACTTACTTCTGAAATATGATTTTATCAAATAGTTGGTATATTATTAGATCAGTTACATGCTAAAAGAGTTCCCAATGTAAAATTAATCTTCAAGGATATTAGCATATGAATATTGCAGCTTATGAACCAATACTCTGGCTGAATAACTTTCCATAACTAATGCCAACACATTGAATGGTCTTCGATACTCCTATAAAAAAACTTACTTCTGAAATATGATTTTATCAAATAGTTGGTATATTATTAGATCAGTTACATGCTCCAAACATAATGGTATGTAAATTAAACTAAAAGTTAATTTTAAATTTTTCCTGAGCAATGAAACCACGTCTTGATGGCTATTGCATTTTAATTTTCTTTTGGTTGATCATATTATATTTTCTTTCTCCTCTTACTTCCCATAAACAGTATGATTTCATAGTGCTGACAGCCTATATACTAAATATCACAGTGAAACAGGAGGAACAGTATTATTCTGTGTATACTGACAAATCTCTTTGGTTAATATGCATTCAATAAAGATAAAATAGCAAAAGTTATTAAACTAGAGGAAAAGCACAATGAAAGTTATTAATGTGCTTTTTTGGTTGTGTTATGCATGTGCCACTTTTTTTCCTTTCCTTTAAAAATATGGTTTTGTTGAAATAAGTCAGGAAGGAAAAAACTACATCATAAAAGTGCAATAGCAATGAAGATATTTGTTTCAGTGCAGTCTCAAATGATGAGAGAGCCCATTTCTTTTTTGGGGAGGCAGTGGAGAGAGACCATTAAAAGCTGTTCTCTGTTTTCAATTAAACAGCAGCATTAAACATGAAATAAAAGTTTAAGAATTAATAATTTTTCCTTCCTCAGCCAAATTTCCTCCCAGATTTTCAAAGTATTATACCCAGAGGAGGAATTTAAAAAATGATTGGCTGTTTTTTTCCTTTCCATTTCACAGAACTGCAATATTGTCCTTCTTCATGAGCTACATAACTAATCAAATTTGAAAAAACACTTTACCTAGAGATCTTTTAGTCCACAGTCCCTAATAGGAGTGTTGGTCAAGATGGGACATTCCTGTTCCCTTGTCAGTGGATGGTTTGTGTTTGAGGAGCTAGGTTGCCTGGTCTTTGCTCATGCTGTATGGTTGAGTTATCACTTCAGTGCTGTCACCCTCCTTAGGGCTGGAAGGGTCCAAAGACAGCAGCTGTCTGCCCCCACAGAAGCATCACCTGGCTGCGCTTAGGGTGCCCATGAGAGCTAATGAGCCAAATGGCACCTCTGTGTGGGCTTTGCTGGGAGAGTGTTGGCCAGGATGGTCATCTCTGGGACAGCAGTTCTTCCCCCTGTGTCTGCTCAGGACTGTTTCTTCCCACTCTCTGCTCTACTCCCGCCTTTCCCATCTCTCCCAGCTGTAGTCTGTGACCATGGGCTGTTTATTGCTGCCATTGAGCTGAGCACTGGTGGTGGTGGCTGTGGCTGTTACTCCATGCTTCAGTTCCACCTGAGGGTGGAGACCCTTTGCTGCCAATCTGCAGGTCTTGGGGCAGCCACAGTGAGCATATGGCCTGCTGGGGGGAAAGGGGCTGTCCCCTTGCTGGCAGAGGCCATGCCACAGTGCCAGGCAGGCCCTGGCTGCATCCCACCATGAGACATGTCTCTCTCCCTCCAAAGCCCCTGCATTTTGGTGCTAAGCCAAGCAGCTGTAACCCCTCCCGTCAGAAATTGAGCAGGACAGACCCGTGTATGTATTTTCACCCTCAGTGTGCTTGTTTGTGCCACTTTGTACTGCCTGGGAGGAGCTTCCAAGGATTTTTTTTAAAAACGTCAACACCTAAAAATCCTGTCCAGCTAATAAATTGGTATGGGTTTTGTCCATGCTCCACCCCTTGAAGCACCTCAAAACATGTGGTTGACTTCAAGCCATCGTTAAAAATTCTGCTTTTGCTAGGCACTGTCAATGGAGAAGTCTTAAAGCAGGAGAGGGCTTTTCTCTTTTGAAAATAAGGGATGGGTGTCTGGGTTGGTTTTATCATTAGCACTGCCTCACAGCTTTACCCACTGAATCACTGCTACAGTGACATAATATATAATAATATACATTTCCAAGTGTCGAGGCTTCTCGTTTAAAGCTTAACTCAGTTTTAAATCCCTGTGGAAAGGGAAGACCTTTAAAATACTTAATAAATTCTAATCTTAATCATATTCATCATTATTAAAATTTGAAATAGGTTGAAATACTTAAGGTAAGTGAAATGAAAAAACTAATAAAGAGCATGAAACACACTGGAGAAATGGAAGAGTAATTGCTAAAGATTAAGAAATCTAAAATGGCCAAACATGAAAAAACCTTCATTTCCAATAAGCATTTATTTAAAAGTTTTGCAATAGCTTAATAATATAAAAGGAGATTTTAAAAATGAATTGAATGTTAAGTGCAGCAGAGTGGCAAAACATATTTAAATACATTAAAACTTATACTAGTCCTGTCTTTGGGCTTCAGGCATGATTTAGGCTTTGTCAGTTCCTGAGAGAGTTGCTTCATGTGTCAGCAAGGAGACAACACTACTATTGCTGTTGCTATTAATAATCATTGTTATCATTTTGGTCATAGTAGTTTTTGTAATACGTAGTGCCCAGGAGTTACAAGGTACTGTTGCTGAAGAAACCAGATTGCTCAGTCTTGTATAGGCTGAACAGAAAATTTTCTAGTCCAAGGAATGCATAATCTTAACATGAAAGGAAGGACCTATTTGGTTTTAATTAAAAATTATAACATGTAATCAAAATGTTTGGCTTCCACTGTTTCCACCTTTTTTTTTTCCTGCTAGCGAATGAAAGAGGCCTTGCTGTGAATATTGCTTGACTGTTGGAACATATTTGAGAAGCTGTAAAGACCTCTAAGTCAAGAAGAGAAATATCATACCCCAGGAAGTTTAGAGAAATTGACTTTTCATGTGGTGTACTCACTAGGGGTGTTTGAATGGTGCACTTCACAATGATGTCTGTGGGAGAAAATGGAATTAAATATTAAAAAAAATGAATCTAGTAATTGTATTTGTATTTTAGGGATTACTTACCTTGACCATGCTGGTTCAGCACTTTTCCCAGAGAGTCTACTTAAAGCTTTTACTGATGACCTCAGAAACAACGTTTATGGTAAGTACAAAACAGTGTTCCCATTTGTCTTCTCAAGTTTCTGTCTAGATAGTTCAAAACTGTGCCTCTTGGAAAAGTACTTCTGCAAGGTTTTTAACACTGCCATAGAGTAGTTGGAAGACCAGTTATGTTACAAAGGAGACACAAGCCCTTTGTGTCACCCCTAACTTTGTTCTTTGGTGGCCTAGGACATGTCGGTGTTGGTGAAGAAAAAGAATCAAAGGGAGCATGATTCTGTTGCCCCAGCGTTAGGATACCATGCTTGGGATAAAGAAATACGGTGTAGCTATAAACTCTGTTTGTTCAGTCTTTGTTTTTGTTCCACACAAAATGCAAAGCCAATTTCTTATGCAAGGACCAGAATCCAGAACCACCCTGCTTCTCAGTGAGAGTCTTCACAGGGAGCTTATACTGTGACTCAGTGAGAGCATTTTATTTAGAAGAAAGTTTAGCTCAAAGACCCCAAGTGAATTTAGGCAGGGAATAGGTGCTATACCTCTCCCAGACTATTAGACTTTGGTGCATACTCAGAAAAAGGATGTGTATTGCTAAAGTAGTCTTGCACATAAAAATGTGAGTAAAAATATCTACAGAACTGTGCGATATCTGGGTGGAGATTTAGCTACTGCAGCTGTGGATGGCGACACTTCAGCACCACCCATAAGTACTTCATCCTCAGATCCTCTACCTAAACCTTTCATTTCTTTCTGACATTATTATCTAGCTGAGAACCACACTCTGACTGTGATTTTATACAAAGGCAGCAGCATCATCCAATGTTTAGGAAATATTGTTACTGCGTGAGACAATTTACATTAGAGTGAGTCATGCTTAAGCAGAAAAAAATACACTGTACAGTGTTATGCTATGACTAGTCCAACTGAAGTAATCACAGTTTCTTATTGTGTGTTACTGTCTGTGGGTCATGTGTCCTTTTTGGTAGTTTTGCATCCTTCTTGTGCTCCCTGATTCATAGGACATAGGGATTCCTCACTTGGGAAATAGGTACCAGTGCTTTACAAGAGAACTGTGTCCACTCAAGCACCAGCACACCTGGGCAGGCCACTTGAGAGTTTGGCTAGTTTTAATTTTCAATGTGCCATTGTACATGTCATTTCCCCTTATTTTTTTTTCCTAAATGCTGGCAAGGCCAGGATCCGAAGCACAGATTGAAGTTCCACAACAAAATAGATGCTATCTTGATAGGGATAAGTTTTTTTCTGTTATAGCAAAATACATTGATTTGATTACATTCAAGATCTCTTATTCAAGTGCATGTCAGTGATATTAAAATTAATGTTCTGTCACCACAGACATTGTAAAGTGAAATGTATGCACTCTGATCTTAGTTATTTCAAACAACATTGGGCTCAACCCTTATAATAAGTACCATCTGTGGCAGAAAAAAAATTAATTTGTGAATCAATCGAGTGCTTGTGAATAGAAATAGTAATGCTGCCAGTTTGGAGCAGATTTGCATAGTACCTATACCACTCTAGGAGACCAAATTGTATCTCTTTTATTACTGCTTTCATCTAAAATGATAACAAGAGCTCTATTATGGTCAGATCTCTTTTTTTTTCAGTTACATCTCATGTTCTGAGGCAGCAACTGCTGTATGGAAAGCTAACATAACAAAAACATGTGAATGAAGGGGGAGTTTGACTTGCAGCTTTTTTTATTTTCTTGGTGATAATCCACAAGCTCAAAGAACTGCAGTTTAGCTGTTGCATGTGTAAATGAGGCAAAGTAATATAAGTAGGAGATATTCTCACTTCTAAATTGAGAATATTTGAATTGGAAATTACAGAAATGTGACATCAAACATGAAAAGTGTAAGTATTAGTTTTGGGTTTGAGCTCTAAATTTATTATTCTTTCCAACAACTTCACTCATTAACTTTCATCAGGGTGATGTGGAAATTTTGAAAAGAGAGTAGCCAATATTGGAGCCTACTGCAAAAGTTGTATTAGTGTAGCAATTTTTTTCTTATTCCCTTTCCAAACTGTTTTGGCATGTTCTCTAAGTGTTTGCTAATAGGAAAGTGTGCTGTGCCTGTGGGCATATTCTGTAATCTGTTTTGTTCAAGAAGATAAATTCATGCCCTTATGTGCTGTCTTCATGGTTAATAAATGCCTATGGTGAGCTGGGCTAAGTTGGCTACTAATTTTTCAATAAAAATTATAGTTTAATGAATTATTTGAATTTCAGACACTAAAAAACCCCAGGGTTAATCCTGCTGTCCAATCGTGAATGTCTCTTATCTCCACATGCCCTCTCTTGCTTGAGCTACTGCACAAATGCATTTATGACTGTGCATTCTGTGTAGTTTTTCCTAGTATATTTGTGCACATGCAGTTGCATTTTCTTTTTAAGGGAACTGCCTAAGTATTAGTAAGAGATCTAGCTGAAGTTTCCAGGTCTGTCATAATTGCTTTACTGTGTTGTATGTGCCTTCTCTCGACTAAGGAGCTTTAGGGCACTGCTGTGAAGTATATGTTGAATCTTTCTTTGTCATCTCTCAGGCTGGCTTGGTGTAATACTTTCATAAAAGAGAAATTTAATAGCAAAATTGTGATTAATGATTAACTTCTGTATCTCTGTTGTTTCCTAGGCAACCCTCATAGTCAGAATATCAGCAGCAAGCTGACATATGACACGATCGAGCATGTGAGATACAGGTAGAATAATCTTTCTTTCAGATGTTATATGATGCACTTCATAGTTTTCATTTTGATTAGGCGTCTGCTGTTTTGATGACTTCAATATGATTCCATTTTCTGAGAATCACCTGTCACATCTAAAGGAAACACATCACTTTTAAAACACAGGTTATTTGGACAATCTAGTGTTGGACTATACCAGTTCTTGTTCTCCCAGATGTCCCAGTTCTCAAAGTCCTGTAGTTAAATTACTGCTGTAATATAACTCCAGAGTTTTAATTAAGATATAGAAGTTGGAATGTCATAAGTGATTATTAGTAAGATGATAGTAAGGTGGGACTTGATGCTAGGACATGGTTAAAATTCAATAGAGCATAATGGCTCGTGAGAATTTAGAAAAAGCTGATGGGAATGTGTACCTTGTTTTACAGCAGGTACTTATTTCTTGTAGAGTAATGAAACACCTTTTAAAGTAGTTTTAGTATAATTTTTAAGAGCAAAAAGAAAAAGAAAATGTGAAATTGAGTGTTGGAGCTTCTGGATCTGGGCAAGAAAATAACCTGAATGTCTAAATAAGGTTCAGGGGCGAGTGTGCTGAAAGTACACTTTGTGCCATTAGTTTACACCATGATGAAATATACAACTTAGGTACTTGGTTGTTGGGTTTAGAGGTTTGTTTTAGGTAACTCTTGCTATTTTATATAATATGTCTTTATTGAAGAATATGTGCGCTTTGCTTCCTTTTAATGGGACTCAGTGCAAGGAAAGAAGTGTCATGGATTCCTCTTTTTTTGTCATCTTCCTTGAATGCAAATATTTCTCCAAAACATGTCACAGAATTCACATCAATAGCATTGTGGTGTTTATAGCTGTAATGAAGAAAATCTGTTTTACACATTTCTGCTGCTTTTTTCTGACTGTGTTTTGATGAGGGTGTAAAAACCCCAAAATTTCTCACTGGATGCTGCTGCTGACTGTAACCTGTTCACCCCTCCACCCCCACTAGCTCGCTGGAGAAAGCATTTCTTTTTGCTTCTTCCACAGCCCTCTCTTAATGCTATGCAGGATGACAACCCATTAATGTATGGTAAAATGAAATGAAAGAGACTCCCTATGAGGAATAGCTGTTTTCAAAAGCAGCCACTTACAGCCAGTTACAATACCTACAGCCCTGCAGAACCTTTTGAGCAAACCTGTGTGCTCACATGCAGTGTTAGTATTCTGATTTCCATTTACATTCAGTGCTATTGCAATGTTGCTGTTTCATTGTTCTTATGAAGGCACAGTAGGAATTGTAACTCTTTCTAGAAGAATTACTATTGTACTCTCTGTTCTTCATTGTTAGGAAGTAAGGAAATAGACTTTCACTATGTAAGAAACCTAGATTACTTTAAAAGAAGAGACATCTTTAGCTTGTTTTGTTTTGGACCCTGCTTTAAAAAATCTTCAGACTTTTGTAAGAGCAGGATGGGAGATGACAAGAACATACCAGTGTTCATATGGGGTTTTTTTCTGTGTTTGTGTGTTTTGGTTTTATGTTTTTTAAATGCCCTCTGCATCTAGATGAAAGTTTTCAGTATAATAGAATTTGTCATATGTCCCTACAGAAATTCAGCCATTATTCCTCAATAAAAATTTAAAAAGCATAGTCATCAAAAAGTCATAGTCATAAAAATTCAGGAAGAAAGTGCCCGAAAACCACTGTCAGTAAGTCAGCTATCTAAAAGGCAATAAAAGTATATTAAAAATCTGTACGTCTATGCCATTGCAGCTAATCAAAATAAGCAATGTGACAAGACAGGGTGACAGGCAGCTCTGTCCTGCATCACAGTGCATAGACTGGATTTCCTCAGTGAAAAAC
>NW_008655518.1:31168-35915 GCF_000695815.1 Acanthisitta chloris
ACTGCTTGCTTGTAATTCTGCTGTTGGCATATGGCTGGAGTCAGAACTATAGCTTTTTTTCAGTGTTTGTCTCCAAGACAATATGATGTTTTACTTCTTTTTTTTAAACTTTTTTTCATTTTTTAATTTGATTTTCTGATGTGATGGCACCAGCAGCTCATTAAAAATAAACAAAACCCTTAATTCCAGATTTGTATTTGTCAATATTGGTGATAGCAGCATCAGAACAGACTTTCCTAATCTGTCAGTGTACACTGTTCCAATGTACAAAGCTGTATGATTTGGTTTTAGAGAAACCACTCTTAGAACGTGGATTTGCAAGAAAACAGCATAAGTAATTGTCAGTGGATGTTTTTCATGATTAACAAAATTATATGATAAGATGACTTTCCTCTTGAACAACTCAAATGCGAAAAGAGTAGAAATAACTATTTTGTCCTTAAAAACATTTCTTTTCTTTTCTTGAAATGGACTACTGAGTGATTTTTAGCATTCTGTTTATCTCTGTATTAATCATGAGTGATGCTGAGAAGAGGAAACAAGAACTGTAATAAACCTTACCGAAATGTATTAAATGTATGTGTCAAAAGATTATATAGATCCTTTTTATGGATGTATGGAAGTGCCGTTGCTCCACTTCCATACAGCTAAAGAACAGGAGTACAATATCTTATTATGATGCTGTTGTTAATGCAAGTCAGAAATTCATTACATTGAGTATTAAATAACCTTTTGCTATATGTGAGCATTTAAAAATACTAGCTGTCTGAATATTTTAAAACACTGCCCTTGTGGATCTTACACTTCCAATATCAAATAGTGTAGCAGTGTCTTGTAACCAGAGCCAGACACAAGTTTTAGTGTTGTTTGAAGTTTGTGGTGTGTTTAAGATATACAGAAGGATACTTTTTCATTTAAACACAGTGGTGTTTTAATAGTTTTGATGTTCATCCTTGAACTTTCAGGTACTGCAAAATATTAAACTGTAGCATACTCTGGAAATTCAAATATGTGTTTAGAAAAAGGCAAGAAACTTCTGCTATGATTTCAGTACCAAGCATTTCCTAGACTGTGGCAATATGTGTATTATAGAATTTTCTCACTGAATCTAAAAGGATTGGGCATTGAGCTAAATGGGATCAAGTTTAAATATAGACCCAAAACATGTATTGCTATAAAGGCATCTCTAAAAATATGCTATCTAAGTGAAGTATAAGAGGAGAATAATCTCTGTGGCCTGCACATATGAACAGAAAAAGGTGCCATGGGCATGCACAAAATGACTGTAAATGGCTTAGGATTTTAAAAATATATTTGTTTCTGTGGTAAAACACAGAGGTGGTACCAGATTTTGCTAAGGAAGCAGTCTTGTAAATGCTGCTATTTATAATTTCATTTGCATTGTAATTTGTAGAGAACATTTCATGATAGCAAGGTAAAGCTTTACATTCCTTCTATAAGCATCATACCTTGCTTGTGGAACAATTTTCCATTTTTTTTGTTATCACATTTTGAAATGGTTCTATGTGCAAGATTCGATTTTTTCCCTAGGTTTAAGCAGTACTATGTCTGAAAACAGTAGTATTGGAACTGATACATACATGAAAATGGGTTGACACAGTAAGCATTAGTAGATACAGTATCTGCTTAGTATTGATTTGTCCTTTGCAAAGGTCATTGACAGGAGACCATAGGCATGAGTGACATCTGAGCACTGCTTCCTGTCCTCCTTACTGATACCTATCAAACTGAAAACCTTGTTTAAAACTAGGGTGGTTCATCCCTTTTGCATGCTTGTTTTAAAGTGCCATTTGCAAATACTGCTTTTCCTAATACCACTGCGCAGTGGGGCAGGTCTGAAATACCAGAGTTGGTGAAGTCCTGCAAAAGGACACTGTGCTTGCTGGGGTCACTCTGTACATGGTGAAAGGGAGAAGTATTAGAAGATAATTATGAATAATGGATAGGTTTTTTGGAAGAGCTTTATAATAGGCAAGAGGGGTGATCTTTTCCCTCATGGTTCATGAAAATATTTTATTTAGGCATGCACTGAAACAATCCCAGTGTGCCCACAGTGATATCCTAACTCAGTGCTCTTTTATGTGTTTTGGTGCAGATGCAACTGGTTTTCTCCTTGGCCACACCTCCTCTTCTATGCAAAGGATTACATTTTATAAACAATTGTTTCCAGGAGTCAATCTGTTACTTTTGGTGGGTTTACTCTTTGCAATCCTATGCAAGGTAGTAAAAAGCTTCTGGTTGGGGTAACAGGTACTGTTATTCTTGAATGAGTTAGGAGACTTAAGAGCCAATAAAATCAGTCTGGTTTACTTGGGAACTTTGCTCCTGGACTTTCATCTCTGTTTTAATAGATTAATTAACCATTAACTTGATAAACTGCAGCTTTAGAAAGGAATTTGCTAACACTGTCTGTTACTCTTCTGGAAGTCAGCTTTGTAACTTCGTGGTTTGTGTGAAGAGATTGCAGAAAATAAAACTGGTACATTCATGGTCATGGTCTTTGAGTAATCTTTCTGGCAAAGAGAGTCAAGTCTGGAATGCTTCATTTATTGAAAGAAATAAATATTTCAGTGAAATAAATTAAAATTTGGAGGTCAAGATTGCTAGTTTATGAACACAAAGGATGAAATGCTTCTGGGCAATTCTGACTTTAATTTGTATGTGTGGTTAGAGGGTGTTTTGCAAAGAGGTCTGAAAGAGGCTGGATACAACCTTTACCTTTTTTTCTTCCTGATTCAGAAAAAAACCCCTCAGGAATCTGCTTTTATAATGCGGCTGTGACAAAGAAGCTATGGAGACTAAGTTTAAAAGTGTTCTTTCTGTGCCATTGCTCTCTAGATAGCATTCAGAGTAGGGGGAGTGGTACAGGTTTACTCAATTCGGGACAGTGTTTTGGTTCATGTTTTTTAAATACACACAGCCTTGCTGCCTCCTCAGCTGCTCTTTTGTCAGGGACCCAATGGCCTCTCTGTCTATGGGGAAGCCTGTGAAAGGGCACCTGAGCTGGTGAAGTAGTCCAATTGGAACAAAATGAATTAATAAAATAGTGAAATTTCCCCAATGCAAATTTTTCCAATTCCGTTTTTCCCCTTCTCTTCATCTCTTTGTGCTTTTCAGGGTTTATATGGAAGCTTTTCCCCCTTCCCTAGGCTGTACAATACTTGTAGAAGAAATGTAGTGTTCTTCCCTCCTCTGGATTTGCAGCTGCTTCCCAAGAAGCAGTATAGTGACACACTGGTCTGTGACGTTCGGGTAACACCTGTTGCCCAAGCTGTTCAGTGAGCAGGAACATAGTCCTGTCTGGCTGTCAGGGACACTAGCAGCTCCTTTGCCAACTCCAGGGGAGTCTGACAGCTTTATTCCTGGCCCAGATGATTATTTGTATTTTAAGTAAGGCTTTTGGAAGACTAGATATTTAGCACAATTATAATTTCTGCCATCCCCTGTGTACACCTTTTGTGCTTGACAACTTTGTTTTGCCTTCAGCGCACTTGTGTTTCTCAGTGTAAGTTATGTAGCATTGGAGAGGTGCTCCATCTGATTGAAGTCAAGAATTTTGAATGCTATCTTGAGTTATGTATGTTGTCCAAAATTCAGCTAAAATTTTTTCTCATGTCTAATAGTTTTGAAGACTGGGGGCACTTTCTGTTTTGCTCCATCCGAAACTGACTCAATGATCTTCTGCCAAGAAGTGCACAGCTGAAAAAAGTTTAACCTGTGCTCTTTGTATCTTGCATTATATTTGAAATCATGACATTGTGAAATAATAATTAATCTTATTTTATATATTTTATAATCTTAATAAAACTAATAATTTTTAGAAGCACAGTGATAATTTATAACTGCACCTTTTTAACTGCTCTGTAGTAATCTTTCTGTGAAGTTAACAAACCCAGTATTGAGATCCATTTTGAACCTTACTCATTTCACTTGTAAAGCAATCTGAGCACTTCATCTGTTGTTATAATTAAGCTGTTGAAGAGACACTAAAGCATTCCCCGGGGCTTCCCTGGTGCCATCTGCCTGATGGCAGGAGGGGCAAGGCTTCACCCTCTCCTGATGAATTTCTTTTGGGCTCGAAAGGGTGTGACTACACCAGTCTATTCCCCTTTCACTGTCCCTAATGCTTCTTACTGCTTCTTAATCTCTCTACTCTTGAATATAGTGATGCATTCAAGAACTTTTGTTATTTTTCTCCAGAAGCAGATCTGCAAGAAATGGTAACTTTGGAGCAGGTGGCTCTGCAGTGTATGAGTGATTTAATCACATTTTTTTTCTTCTCAGTTGTGATATAGCCTGAGAATTATCTTCTGTCCCTGTTACATCAAGTGTAACTGTGGCTGCCTTCTCATCCCTGGTAATGCCATTTCCTTTATGAATTGTTCCAGACTACCTGTGGCTCATCTAGTTTTCTTACAGACAGAGCAAACACATTTGCTATGCCGAACAACGGCATATGCCTTCAGCTCTCTTCCTCTAATGAACAGGTTATTTACAGGAGCCATGCTGGATGTTGTGGTCCTAACACTGGATTGTTGGGAGGTTTTTTGTTTATTTTACTGCCCCCTGCAACCTGCTGTCTTGCAGAAATTCTCAGTTAATATTCCATGTCTGTTAGCAGTTGTCTTTTTTCTCCCCCCAGCACTGAGACTGCATTTGGCCACAGGCAGATGCCAGCTATCTGTGTTCATTAAATATATAATAGCCTGTTATTGAGGTCATCGTT
>NW_008655518.1:35941-42534 GCF_000695815.1 Acanthisitta chloris
CAGGCAGCTGCATAGCTTTTAGGCTGCCCAGGGGATGTGTTAAACACCAGAGGGAGCAGAGCCTGTGGGAGCATTGCCAAAGAAGTGTTAAGCAGAAGAAACAGAGAACAGGTAATGTGGAAGGATGGATGGTGATTAGCATGGGGTGATGATGTGGTGTAAAGCTTAGCCTGAGCAGGGATGAAATGAGAGTGTGTGGGCCCAGAAAGGGTTTTAGGTCAGAAACACATCCTAGCTGATGCAGTTCAAGAGTATGGGAATGCACATGACATTCAGGGTTTTTGAGTCTCATATCCTGCTGTTAGAGTATACTTTTCATCTACTGTTGATGATCTTTCCCCATTGGGAGGTCTAGAAAACTCCTTCTTCCACTGGCTCATGAGCAGCCAGTGTCCTTTTGTTTCTGTGCCGTAATTTTCTCTTGCCTGTAGGCTTTTGTGGTTGTTTCTACCATTAACCCCTTCTGATGCATTTATATCAAGGAGGCCTGTTCCATTCTCCTGATTCCATAGGCTGAACAAGAAAAGCTTCTCTAGATTCTGCTTCCAAGATGCATTCTTCATCTTCTAGCCCAGTCTTATTAATCCTGTCTCTGGGCTTGATCTGGGTTGCTTTCATCTTCCTGCAATGTGTAGCCAAAATAGAATGGGGTTGTTGAAATAATTCCTGCAGTATGGTGACTGAGGGTATGGTATTTGGGACAGAATAAAAGATTCTTGAAATGGTGATGTATCCTCATCAAATGTTTTGAAACAAAAAGTATTGTAAAGCTAAGGCATGAGCATTTCAAATGAATAGAGGAAACCTGCAGGCACAATGGATTTCCAGGAAGAAAGAAAGCACATGTTTCTGGGGATTCTTCTAGAATGTAATAAATTTGTTGGAACATGATCTTTCTTGTTCATTTTTGTTCTTAAATTCATTCTAGGCTGAAAGTGATAATGTGGTCCATAAACTGGTTGATACTTATATAAATGGAGCAAAAATGAAAGAAGATTGTAAGATTTTGTACACAGTTATTTTTTTAGGGAAACCATATTGACTTAATGGAGAGAAAATTATTTGATTAACTTGTTCACTTTAAGCATCTAGTTCTTTGAAACTAAATGCACTGAATTTTGTTGGCAGTTCGAAAATATGCAGCAAATAGGTACCTAAAACACAGACCTTTGTAGTATATGCTGGCAATATTGAATTCCTTCTAACTTTTGTTATTCTTTCATTTCTCTGTTTATTTTCATTGATTCAAGTTTCTTACCTGTTTTAAACTTTATTTCTGATTTGAAGGTTGTAAGCAAACATAGTGACCTTGAAATTAAAGGGTGCCTTTCAGAAGCAGCATAAGTCATGGTAAGATACTGGAATATGAAAGATAAATGAAGCAAGACTTTGAACAGAACTGTCTCCTTTATATTGAGGTTAATAACATCTAGTGAATCCAGGTTTAATTTGCTAGATTTTATTAGTATATTTGGTATGTGTCAAGGCAGAAGAAAATTGCATCATTGATATTACTGAGTGCCAGCTCAATAACATGTTGCTAATAATTTAGAATTTATTGCAAGCTTTTGGATAGTGAGACTGTTTAGAGGAGTATGATGATATATATGCTTTGGATTTTATGAAGACTCCCTAGGCTTGTAATGAATCCAGTGATTATAGGGAATGGGGCTCAGAAGAGCTTCTCAGCACTCAGGCTTTTCTCAGCCATCCTCTTACCACTTCTTTTAGTTTGTCAGTCTTTACCTTTTAAAAGGTATTTAGTATTTGAATACTTTTTTTTAATACCTTCCATGTGATAAAGGAGGTTTTAGAGATATGAATCACTTCTTTGATAAATCTGTCAGTGTTCAAAGACCAGCTATTTCTGAATTGTGAGTAAACTGTGTTTGTAAACTGTGTTGTCTTGCAGGAAGGAAAAAAAGCCCCAAAATACAAAATGACCAAAGATGATGAACCATACTAAAAGTGACCTCTGGAATATAATGTTGAGTCTTTTGTGTTAACAAGGGAAGCATTCTGCAGCAGAGGTGTCAGGCAGAATCCTGGTTACTTTTGCCCTGCTAAGAAAATTTTCACTGACATGTTGGTGCCAAAATCCTGGTGCCAAAATCCTGTGTGATGTCCAATTCAGTCTTCTTTTAGGAGCCTGGCTCTCTGGTGAGCCAGCTGTGAAACTTCCAGTTCAATGACTGCCATGCTAACTTGCAACAGGAGAAAGAGATTTGCCTGCCAGTAAGAACTTGTCTCAAGATGCTTACAGTCTTGCTGTAAAGTCATAAAAGCTGAAGGTTGTTTTATTTCACATGGATCTGTCTTCCTGTGGAAGGTGAAAACAAGAACCCAAAAGGTTCTGTTAGCAATAGCTGCCCTACTGGCCTTGCAGGGCTGGAAAGCCTTTAGTCCCACACTGATAGACAAGCTTACTAGAAAGTAGCTGTCTGGCCTTCCAAGGACCAAACAGCAGGTCACATATATAGAACTTTTAGTTATGCCAAAATGCTTAATGTGAACTCCATTAATATCCTATACACAGTATAATGTGGCTTTTTAGTAACATACTTGGGAAATGCTTCCTTTCCTGCAAAAGGTATTGATGGATGGTTTTGATCACTTGATTCTTATTTAAAGTCGTGTAATGACACATTTGCAATAACTGTTATTAGAGCCTGCCTTTTTCGCAATTTGAGTGTTGCCATGCTTTGAAACTGCAGTGAGAAACTGTACAGATCTCTGAGGTGTTGTGGCTGAGACAGCACATGAAGGCAGTAACTGTGCCTGGATTAAAACAGTCCTTCTGACTCTGCTTGATCATGTTCCTCCTATACAATAATGTGCTACAAGCTGGTAATTTCTGCACTGTTGTCCATGACTCCAGCACAACCTGCCTGTGTTTGTTTACAATGGGTTAAATTTATTGCAGCAGTAGATTGAAAGAGTCTGGAAATCCATCAGCAACAGATTACCTCAGACAAGGATGAAACCTAAACAAGTTGGTTCAGTTAACCAAACTTGCCTGAGCCAAAATAAGTAGGAACAATGCCTCTCCTCCTTTCTACTTGGCTGATACAAAATAATAGAATCAGCCAGGTTGGAAGAGACCTCAAAGATCATTGAGTCCAACCCTACTGTTGTTACTAGACCATGGCACTAAGTACCACATCTAGTCTTATCTTGAAAACCTCCAGGGATGGTGAATCCACCACCTCCCCAGGCAGTTTAGGGGAAAGAGGGATGCCTCTGACATTCCAGTAGCACTTTTCAGCTGTCCTGAATGGCTGTCACAGTAAATGGGATACTGTCGCTTCTCTTCAAGTCTCCTCTCTCCTTTGGGTAGGAAAAAATTTTACCATGTGCCAGCCTTACAGGACATGGTCTGGGCCGTATGCATTGTCTGAAGGCAGTGTACAAGGGTAACTTTCTGTCAGTCAGTGAGAAATCCTTGCTGTGTAGGATGTAGTTCAGTAATGAGTATTATAGGCTGCCTCACTTGTGAGAGGAAAATAAAATAAGCTAATTTCCTTTATAGGCACAGGTACAAACAAGATAGTTTTTCAATGCCTTGAGCCATACCTGTGAAAATTTAAAATCATGTGGCTCACAGTAGCAGTTCAGATAGAATAGAGTTCATCTGGAAAACTGTATAACATTCACAAGCCTCTGTGAGTTTATCTGACCATGTTTGCCTATTTAAACATCCAAATGGGATAGGATCACTATAGCAAATAGTACTGGCATTTAGCGTTTGTAATGAACTTCAGAATGAGTTTGATGAAGTATGCTTTTAGTATGAATTGGAGTTAAGCTGCACTGCCAAAATGTGATATTATAGGTGGCATTCTTAACAATGAAGTGCAAATGAAATTCTGCCTGCTTTTAATTAAATAAGCACACACTCCACTGAATTTTGGAAATTTAATTCTCTTAATCTGAAGTCTCAGGCCCTGAACAGCTATTGTAATTTGAAAGATAGTGCTGATATTTTTCAAGGCTGTTTGTACTTAACAAAATATTCATGGTGTTTTCTTTTGTAAATTTGTGGCCCTTTCGATTTCTCTGGGTATTTTTTTTAAAATTGTGTGAAGAAGAGCTAAGGTAACCTTCATCTTGGTTTTGGCCCATGAATGTCAGAGCTGTAAGCACACAAGTATGAATGAAAGGGCTAAAGCATTTGGATTCAGGTGTTTCTGCTGCAGAGTTGTTGGTTGTGGTTGTCCCCTGTTAACAGCTCAGTGAAGTATGTTGCTGTACATGAGGAATTCATGTCTGGCAATTTAGAGCTCTCACAGACATTCTAAAGTTGAAAGGGATTGAACAGAAATTCTTGTTGGGAAGGTGACCTGCCTTTGTTTAATTGCATGGCCTTGATAAGGTGCTGGAAAGCCACTTGGCTGAAGATGTTCCTCTGGACAGGTCATAAGGCTTGGAGCTGAGAGATTCCTCTGACAAAGAGTCTTCTACCAGATGTAATAAATATGTACACACCAGTGTTAATGACTTCATTCTCAGTGTTGTGAGAAGATCTGCACAGCTAATTGAATAGGTAGGAAAAAAAGAAAAAAAAAAGTCAACTTTCATGTAATACTGTGCTTTGAGTAACTTGTCTTTTAGAGAAATTAATATATGCTTTATCCTTTTCCTCTTTCTCTGCTTTCAGAGATTTAAGTTACTACAAATTAAAACAAAGGTGGATATAGAGAGTTTTACGGATGAGAAATACAATTTTCTTTGGCAAGGGTACATGATACGAAGTAAGGTCTAGTTAATTAGCTAGCATGTAACAAGAGTTGCTGTTTCTGGAGTTTGGTATATTCAAATTTAAATGTTTTGATTGAGGGTTTTTTGCATACAAAGATCTGCATTCAAACTATTTCAGAACCATATGGAAGAGGTGGCAATCTTTTTGAATATGTTTAGATGTGGTTTATGTGTTTTGGAGTCATCTCTGTTTTATTTTCACAGCCTAAAGTATTTTTTCACCTCCATTATAAGTAATTTAAAAACAGTGGCATATAACATTTTCTATGTCACTTGCTTGACTTTCATTTTCAAGTCTAATTGACGTTTACTTGCAATGAATTTGAGCTATCAAATCACTTAAACCATTATTGCAGCAGCAGCACTCTGCCTTTAGGGTGTACTACATTAGCAGATTTGTAGTTTGTACCTGTACAGAGAAATTCCCCATATCCAACTCAAACAAGAGAAATGGAATTAAATCCTCTCTTTTTGTCCCCTCTTTCTACATGGGAGAATTTTTGCTGATGTGGCTATATAGACTTGTTATCATATACCTGACCAATATAGTAACTATGGCAGTAGAATTAGGTAAATATGGAATTAAGCATTTGGGGAAACAATATTCAGCACAACTTTTCAAGAATTCAGAGTTATAGTGTGCAATTAACAGCTTAATGGACCTTTACCTCTTCTAGCAGCTCATTTTAAATGAGACAGATTGCTTGGCAATGTTTAATAAAAAGTTTGATTACATACAGTGTGTAAAATGAAGACTTAAAATTAAGCATGTTCAGAAGTAATTCCTCTCAAGCACACGTGGGTTGCTACAAAAGGAGTGTGTGTGTGTGCTTGATGACTTAGAATATAATTACTGAGGTGCAAAGCATATTGTAAGTCATTTAAAATTTGTGAATGGCAGCTCTGTGGGAAGGTTTAATCACAGCAAAATATAAATGTTGCTAAACTTGTTTTTACAACCAGAGTGAGAGAATCGCCCTGGTGATTTATTCTGTATAGCATACAGATCAGTGCCACTTTCCAGAAGGAAAAGAAAAAAAGTCAAAATACTGTTTCGTGAACAGAGGTCAGCAAACTTACCTGATGGGGCATCCTCTGTTTGAAGACAGCTTTTAAGGGATGAGTTGTGACATAAATAATGCTCTACCAGCTTTGGTTGTGTGCTGTTACTATCTCACACAACCTCCTTCCATGCCTTTTCCAGAGGTACACCCATGGTACTGCTGGAGCTGCTGACAGTCATTTTAAGTCCAAATGTGGGTGTGATGCTGAAGCAGTGGAGTCACACACGTATGCTCAGTGCCAACTGTGGCAAAGAAGGGCACTTTTGGGCAGGCAGCAGGGCAGGCAAATGGAGGTGGTGAAAACCACTGCTGCCAGATTCATGGTGTCTCATAATAATGCCTATAGCATGTGGCATACCTAAGGTCCAAGCTAGGCTGGGGTCCTGGCTCTGAAAGAGATGATAAGTCCTCCGTGGAATGTGTTCTTCTTTCAAGGCTCTGAGTAGATGCTCCAATTGGTTGAGACTTGCACTGGCTTGTGGATCTGGGGCTGGAAAGTTCAGGATCCTGGGTATCGCTTGATAGAGAACACCTCTCAGAAGAAGAGGTCTGGGCATGTAGTTCTCATCTGGTCTTAGACATTATTGCCACCGTTAATGATGTCGGAGTAGTTGTGGTACGTGGTTTTTGGCTGTATGTATCACAGAATCATAGAATTTTAGGGGTTGGAATGGACCTTACAGATCATCTAGTCACAACCTCCTGCCACGGGCAGGGACACCTCCACACTAGACCACAGTGCTCAAGGCTTCATCCAACCTGGCTTGAACA
>NW_008655518.1:42775-51031 GCF_000695815.1 Acanthisitta chloris
AACTTCCTCAGCCTGTCCTCATAGGGGAGATGCTCCAGTCCTCTTATCAACTTCATGGCCTCCTCTTGACTTGCTCCAACAGTTCCAAGTCCTTCTTATGTTGAGGACACCAGAACTGCGCACAGTATTCCAGGTGGAGCCTCATGAGAGCAGAGTAGAGGGGAAGAATCACCTCTTTTGACTTGCTGGCCACCCTCCTTTTGGTGCAGCCCCAGGATTTGATTGGCTTTCTGGGCTGCTAGCACACACTGCAGCTCATGGTGAGCTTCTCATCCACTGTCACTCCTAAGTCTTTCTCCTTGTTGCTGGTCTCAATGCTTTAGGGTCTAACACAAGCAAGTGTGTTGCTGAGGAAAAGCTACTGATACAATGAAAAGAATAAAATGAGACTCTTAAATTCTTCCTAGAAAATTGTGAGAAGATAATTATTGTTTTATGCAACATTTTAGGGTCTGTTAGACCTATTAGAAAACTAATACATGTTCCTCTAGTGCATTGGTAATCACACTGCCACTGAATTTTCTGAACTTGCAGTGTTTTATAGTTTGTTGAGCGCAATCTGTTATATGCTAATGATGCTATATTTGCTTATTTATGTAGGTCATTTTAAATGGAGCCTCTTACTGTTGTACTAGGTGCTTTGCAGAAAAATTAAAATCATAAATTGCATAAGATACCTGCAGTGGATACAGTAAGCTAAGGCTGCTGATAAAAATGACAACTGAAGCATATAGCTGACTTCTCTGAAATATAACTAAAGACAGAGAAAGGTATGCAAGTCAGGAAAGGAGAACTGCTAGTCAGATGCAAAATTAAACAGTGGGTCTGTGTATTTCTAGGTCCTTGGAGCAGCTTGTTCAAAATGATTAATGGATTGGAAATAGGGTTCTAGCAAATTTAATCATATATTTTCTACATTTCTTGAATAGGTGTTTTTGCCCTTTTCCTCAGCCTCTCAGCTCTAGATATCTTCTTACAGGCTTATCTGCTGATTTCATAGCAATGCAAAGGGATTATTATGTTTTCTTTCTGCTACTGTGGGCAGGTGATACGGCTACAGGAAAGAGCTTTGCAAGGCAGAGCAGCATTGCATACAGACCCTATTTCTGTGCTCTTTTATACCTGTGCGTGTGATGTGCCTAGAAGACTGGTAATGTGAAGGGAAAAAAAATCAGCAAATTCAAATCTGTGGGTGGTAGGCTACTGAGAAAGAAAACTCTTTGGTCTTTACATATGCAATTTGTCTATTTTTGTGGAGCAGACTGAGATGAGAGGGCCTAAAATAATTTTGAAACCCCAGAGGGCTCTTATGCTGCTGTGTGACTGCCATGATTTTATTTTTATTGGTTATATTTTTCTCTGTTCCGCTACCACATTTTTAAACCCAAGTTTTATGAGAAATTCCGGTTAAGAAGTTTCTCAGCCATTTTCACATCCTCATGCTGCTGAGCTCCACATTTTAGGACTCTGGACATCGTTTCTATCCTCTTCATGACACAGGATAAGATGGACTACATATTATTATTATCCAGGGAAGAGTAACACTTTAAGGAGAAAAGACATGCTGCCATTCATCACTGTTTTCTGTGATCTTAATTTTTTTCCTGCTTATTTTCTACCCAAATTTTTATTTTCTCATTTCACAGGCTGCATTGGTTTCACCTAACTGTTCTAACTCCTCAGCCCCTCTTCACTGATAACAGTGTCAGATGTTTTCCTTCATGACATGCCTAACTGTTCTAACTTCTCAGCCCCTCTTCACTGATTTCAGTGTCAGATGTTTTCCTTCATGACATATTTCCAGTTAAAAACAACTGTATGAGCTCGCTTATATCCTGATATTGTCTGTGTAAAGTAGATTATCAAATCAGCCTTGCTGCTTCTGAATTGCTTCTAGAAAAGCAATAGCCCCTAGCTTCTTGCCCAGTGCCTGCCTTGAAAAGATTTGAAAAGGATGCTATGGACATGGCAATTGTGTAATGGCAGCAGACATTAAAAAAAATACTCTGTACTAAATAAACTGCTAACCAAGTAATAACCCAACAAACTCAATCCCCTGAATAGAATTTAGGATTCCTGCATTTCTGCCTCCATGGGCTTTTGGTGTCCTGCAGACTTGTCTGCAAGAGGAACGCTGCTTGCATAGACTATGAAATTAAAATTGTGAGACTGTGGGTGTTATAAACCACAGCTGTGACTTCTGCTCCTAAGAGAAAACCTGACACAGTCTCTAAATATTAAGAGACTTACAGTGTCTCCATTTTCATTTTTGAAAGCTCCTAGATTGACAGTACTAGTGGAGAGTACTGTGGCTTGTTAGTAGGCTCAAATGGGCATTTTGCTTGATGACCTGGCTTAGTTCCTGACAGGTGGCATGCTTCATAGAAGCAGCCTGCTTACTTTTTTCCCCCACTGGATGTAGTTATTTGGGTCTATTTCAACTGCAGCTGAGAAAGCCAGCATCTGTTTTTCCCTGTATAGGAGGTCTCTCAGACCTCTTCCCATCAGTCACACTGATTTGAAATTTGACAGCATCCTCAGGAGGAGCTTGAGGTAGAGATGCTGCCGGAGGTTGTGTCATGGCATAAAGTTGCTCTCTATCCTCCACAAAGGGCTAAAATTACTACAGAGGTTTGGCTTTCTGATCTTCTGTGAGTTTTTACTATGGTGATTTGCTTGTAGCAACATAGAAGGACATAGAAGTTAAACCTACAACAGAGAGTTGAGGTTAAATAATCAGAGGGAATTTAAAAAAAAGTAGAAAAATATGAAGTAGATCCTATGTGTGCATATCTAGTGGACATCCCCAAAGATATTTTCCTAAGCAGTCTTTTCTACCTGATTTGGCCCAAGGGTTTGAAACCTCATGTTTTCCCCTGAGGATGCCATTAACCATTGGTGAAGAGATTCAGTTTCTAAAATATCTCTTCTATTCAATTAATATTAATTATATGGGAAATAAGTACACAGTGGAGAAAGAAGACATGCACATTGCCTCTCTGTCTCTCTCTCACCTAGATTGTGTGATACTGGAATTTACATGAGTTTCTTGGTCTCATAATAAACACTGGTTTATTTTGTAAAGGGGTTTTAGCTATTCTGGGATTTCCTTTTAGCTCTCCTAGTGTGTTTGATTTCATCCTTTTTGAAGCTTGGAATACAAAATCACAAACACCTGTGGGTTCCAGAAACCCTGTTCTCTGCAAATCCTTTCCTGTTCAGCATTTGGAACAGTTACCTCTGAAGATTTTTTTATTTTGGTAACTGCACAGACTCATAATACCACCTGGAAGATGTACCTCTTTGCAACAGTGGTTGCCATATCAGAACTAATCTATTTCTGCCTAAGTCAGTGGAATCAGTTTGCTGCCAAACAAGAAAATGTTCACTGTTGTTCTGCTTAAATATTTTAGCCCACAAACGTGCGTAATATATTAAGGTGTTTTTAATGGTGGATACACAAATTGATATGGTGTCTGCGTTTTTATCCAGTGAGAATCGATCCAAACTTGTCTTCCTTTTGTCACTGATTTTGAATTTAATTATCTACATGTAAGCATCTCCGATTGATTGCACAATATAAATGCTGTGCAGCTTTGAGCACAAAGGATTGGATGGTAGCAATTGGATTTCTTACGTTAATTGAAAATAGCTGAAATTCTGTGTGTGTAAATTATGAAGGATCCACATTCCTCCTGAGAAAAGTTCACTTTTTATTGTCTGTTCTGTATGCACAAAACTCGAGCCTGTACTGCTGTAAGTGGTCTCTGATTTCTTTTGCTAACTCATGTTCAGTTGTCAGACAGTATTTCTTTGTTTATGTACCCACTGTAGTTTGGACATGCTATGAGAGTTGAGCTACTCCATTTAACTTTTGCTCTGAAATCTGTGCAGATGTTATGCAAATGTATGGGGACATGTTGCCAGTACCAAATATATGCTAATATCCTTTTCCTCTGGTCTCCTTATCTTTCATAAGCTCATTGAACCAAGAAGGGGTTTCTTTCTGCAGGGTAGCTGAAGCACGAGATATTATAAATTATAATAATTAATTTAACTTATAATGCCTTATTATTACCATAACCCAGAAAGAAAGCAATACCACATGACAAATAAATGTGCAACTATATGCATTATCTGAAAATACTTTTACTTCCTTGTTTCTGTACAATATTAGAGTTGATTTGAGCAAGGAAGAATATGGGGAATATTTAGGCATGGAGCAGTGCTGGAGTGTCTGATTAATAAAGCTTGGAAACTTGCTACCATCTGAAGCATACTGAGGTTGATTCTTTATAAATGATTTTCTGGGAGCCGCAGAGAGTTGTGGAGGTAAGTGTTGGCGAATCCCCAGTTTTCAAAGAGGATTTTGTGGAGCAAAAGTCAGTTCCATCAAAAACAAGGTTATACTAGTTTCTTCTGCTTACAGAATTCAAAGATCAGGGATTGGAAGAATCCTGTACATTTTCCAAAAGCTGTTACTGAATCTCATACAGTTTCAGCATTGTTGGTGTTGGTGTTTCAATGACAGAAACTATTTTAACACCACTATTGCCAAAATCTCTGCCTTGCTTAAATTCACATATGGTAGAGGATGGACAGGTCTTGATTCAAATAGCTTAGCATTCCCTTAACACTCAGTATTTGAAGGCAGATAGTGGCAGAAGAGTGGAGATCCTGAGTTTTTTTGTCTTTGGTGTCCAAACATGCAGCTGTGATACAGGAAAGCAGAAAGACTTGCTGAAAATCATCCAAGAAATTAATGTGTGAAGTAGGTCCTCAGATCTATGAGTCTCACTCATCTGAAGCTACAGACAGCTTTTTGTGTTGTAAAGAGTATGTATATGCACAAGAGTAATTCACTTTAACCAAAGCCACAGTCAATATACAATAATACCTGCATTATATCCCTTTCCCCACCCCCGTTGAATTTTTAGTATCCCATTGTTATCTCTGGAGAAGCCTTCCACAAACAAAGGAGAGACAGGATGGTCTTCATTTCCTCTTCTTCATAGTTCCTGGGCATGTGCCATCCTTCCCATCCAAGTCCTGTAGCCTATCAGTACATCCTCAGAATTGCTGATTATACCTATCCACACCATCACTTGGGTAGCAACAGAGGAGCAAATCTGGTGGGTTTGGCACTGCCTTCTTAAAGTCATCTGGATTGTGTCTTTCTCTGCTGTTTGGGTGTCCCTGTTTTATGGGTGTGTCTGTGTGTGTGTATGTGTCTGCATGCAGATATGAAGAAATACATAGAAAATTAGCCAGGGAGGTCATACAGTGTCATCACATTTCATATTTGATGCTTCTAATCAGTAATTATTTCCGAGGATTTTATGACCAAATAGTGCTGAGCAACTGCAATGCTTAAATCACACTGTATTCATGTGCCTTAAAAATATAAAATGCTACAAAGAAGGCTTGTACATTCAGACCATGTACTCCTAAGGGAGAAAGCATCACTAGCCAAGTAAAGACTGGGTTTCCCATTCTTCTGGGATTTGTGGTAACCAGCAATCCTGACCCAGATTTCACTTCTCCCCCTAAATCTTGAAAGATTTACAAACTGAAAAGAAACACTATTTGGATAATTTGAAAATAATTTACTTTGGCCATTTTCTGTTGTTTTAAAAGTGAATGAGAAGATCATAATTTTTCATTCATGAAAGTCAAAGCATTCCCCACTGACTCTCCAGGCAGAACTTGGCCTTGCAGACTGCTGCGATGAGATGGAAATAAACCTTCTGTGAACTTCCTTAATTCCACTGCACACAAAACTAGCAGCAAACCTGCCCATTTTTAGTTGGTTTTTGTGTGTGGCTCTGTGAGTTTGCAGTATACAAGTGTGTGCTTATCTCCCATCACATAAGAGAAATTAATGCATAAGCTTTAAGTTTTTTTCCCCATCAGAACATTTAAAAGTCAAATTCATTTGATACAATTAAACACTGGGAGGGTTGTGAAAATGGAATTAATTTTTGTCAAATGCTGAAGTTTGGGTATTAATTTTTTTTGTGTGTGTGGCAATCTGATATAATTGGACATAAACTGGTGAAAAAAATTGTTCATTAAACTATTAATTAACAGATTAATAATGCACTATTCATGTACAAGCTGATCAATTTAGTTGCCTAATTTTAACTATTTCAAGTTGATATTGGTATCTAAAGTAGGTAGCATAAATTTACTTTTTTAGGGATGACTAGTGTACATTTAGATGTTAAACTTAGGTGATGTGAATCCAGTCCCAGAATCTAAAAAATATTATTTACTCTGTGTATTTCTGATGGTGTGATTGTAGTTATTGAAGAAAATATACACTTTATTTAATGCCTGGTCCAGAATGTGGTAACTTTTTAACCACTCAGAACTTAGGTGCGAAAGCAGGATGGTGAGGAGGAAGATGGTGATAAGAAAGGAGTTTTTTTTCCCCCAATGACAGACAGAAATGATTGAACCAAGATCGATATTGGCAGCTGTTATAGCTGTTGTAACTCTAGACGTGGCAGAAATAGTCATATTACTATATTGCAGTAACCTGACGGGAGCAGTGACTTATGTGAAACAGTCTGCATCTGAGGAAAGCAAGAAAATTTCATGGAGTTTTCAATGTGTTTCCCATCTGTGTTTGTGGGAAACAGTCATCCCAAGTGCCATTACTGCTAGTCAAGGATCGAAGACAGACGGTTCATTGCAGTCACTGGGAACTGTAAGAAGTTGGGAGATTTAGGATCAGTCAGGCCCCCTTTCATGGAGAAGGAGAGGGAAAAAACAGGGCTGTTCTTTGTCACTGTATTTCTTTTCCTTCCAACTTTGGGGCAGTAAGTTTTCTGTAAGTATAAACAACTATGGCATGGGTAATCTTAACAACTGTGATACAGGTGACTGGAGACAATATGTAGTGCACACTCTGTCCTTCACAAATTACAAGACTGGCACATAATTTACTTTGGAGTCCAACCTTAAAAAACCTTTTGCTCACAAAAAAGCAGGTGTAACAAGGAAGGTGTAAAACTAGGGTTTTTTTCCACTTCACAAAGCTGCTTAGGGCTTACTTTTGAAGAGGCTGTGAAATAACAGATTAGTAAGAGACAATATAATTCTCAGAGCAGAGCTGATGGTTTAAGTAGCTAGGTAGGAGTATATGGCATTACTGTGCATCTCTCTGCTGAATAAGTGAAAATGAGAAGAGCTCTTACTTGCAGAAGGCTGTTCATTGTTTTTTATTCTGTGCAGTAGCCCCTTTAGGGGAGAAGAAGTGGTGGTAGCAGCATATCTGTGTGTTATACAGCCTGTTCTTTAGCTTCTTTTGAATTTACAGATATTTGGAACAACTCAGAATCATTGGAGAAATAAAACTTCTTATTGAGTGTATATTGTAAGACAATCAGATGAACTATTGTTTTTATACACAGCTCACTATAGCTGTGAAGCTTTCCCACATGTTAGAGTTGTGGAAAGAGTTCAGGGTACATTAAAATGTTCTGCCCATGAATGTGCTAGACAGGTTTTTAATGGTGATGTAAGATGGGGCAAAGGGCTGTTGTTTTGCAGTTACCCTTTGCTGTACAAGCCATGAAATGATAAAACTTTTGCCCCAACTTTCAACAGTGTAAGCTGGACTTTAGTGTTAAAAATTAAACCAAGAGGTCTGCCTGCTCACTTCTTATTTTCACACCTTCCTCACTGCAACTGGAGCAAAGCAGGCATGAGAAAGTGAAAAGATAACCTCACCTGTACTGTGGCTCCCGACATGGTTCTTAGGGCTACAGCTCAGCCAGTGTTAATAAAACAGGGAAACCTCGGCTGAATCTGTCGTTTGCACAGGGTGTTTCTCTTATCAGAAAAAAAAAAAAAAGATATATATAATGATTCATTTTTCTACCTGTATTTGAGTCTTTTTAAAAAGATAGTAAATTTTGTTTTCTGAGAAATCTGGGCAGGAAATTTAGAGAGGGAATATATTTCTCACTTAAAAAACCCCAACTTATTAAAGGAAAGTATTTAGACAAGTGAGTGTGACAGAGCCCCAGCTGCAGTAGTGAAATGCAGAATAGGATATGTTGCAGGGAATTACATGCTTGTCCAGTATTCTGCATAGTTAGCACCAGGCATGTTTGTGCATGTAAATACAAGCTGTCCTCATGTATCCTTTGCAGTTCACACACAGAGTTAAACTAATCCATGGAACAGCTACTAATGTGCCAGCTGCATTGTTAATACCTTTAATAAATTTTAAAACATTTTAAAGCA
>NW_008655518.1:51050-60130 GCF_000695815.1 Acanthisitta chloris
ACTGGAGAGGAAGGGGAATTTGTTGGTTGTAGTCTTATTGGCATACATCTGTCTGAGGTGTTGTCCCAATGGTAATATATGGTAGTAGCAGTGTTGTCCAGGTGTATTGATGGTGATCTACAAGCTAGGCTATTCAAAATGCAGGTTTAGGGTATGTGTGAAGTTAAGACACAAACTGGAAATGTGATCCTGTAGGTAATATACTCAGCACAGCAGTGCAAATGAAATTCAGCATACAGACATGGAATCCTGGAATGGTTCGGGTTGGAAAGGACTTAAAGATCATCTAGTTCCAATGCCCCTGCCATGGGCAGAGACACCTTCCACTACAGCAGGTGGCTCAAAGTCCCATCCAACTTGGTCTTGAACACTTCCAGGAATGGGGCGTCCCCAAATTCTTTGGACAACCTATTGAATTCAGCAAGTGTACACTTCACTGAGTTGCTGAAATTTGGTTCTGTTAGGTTAAATCCTCAAAACCTGAATAACTATTATGCTACATGAGTCAAACCCCATCTTGTTGTAGTCTTAAGTGAGGTTTCTATATTGAAGCAGCTTTGCTTTCTATAGCTTGCTAGGTCAAAATTTAAAGTAATCTATTTCTTGAGACCTTTTTGATATTTTATGTTACATTGTCCCTTGTATGTAGCACAAGATACTCAGCGAATTATTATTGTTATTGGTAGTATATCTGAAAAGTTAGCAGATTCTACATCTTGTAATATTCCAGGTATTACAAATCTTCTATGAGATGCTGATAAGCAACATTAGAAGTTAGAGTGCTAATCATAGATTTGTAGTTTGCAAGTATTAGAATCTTCCTAATAGACCAAATTATGTGAGGCTAGGTCTCTGTTTTAGCTTCTGGGAACCTGTTTCTGTCTGTGTACAATGTGCAGATAATATCTTGCTGAGTTACAGAGGTGTTCTGAGGCTTAAGAAGAGGACACTTTTTTTCATTTTAAGATATTTGAGTGGAAAATAATATATTGGATTTAATTTTGGAAGTATGTGCAGCCAAGCCTTATCACGATCAGTGTTATTAAAGGAGTGTGTCTTTCATCTTTGGACAGTTCAAGACCAAGGTTACAGACCAACATTTTCCTAGAATAAATACCTCATGCTTATAGAAGCGGTGCATACTTCTTTTGATGCTTTACTGTGAAATAAATGCTCCTGAAATTCTGTGAAGTCTATACACCAGTGCAGTTAACAAGACCTAGGGCCTTGTCAGTACTCAAAATTGCTCTCTAAGTCATTTGAGAGTGTGCTATGTCCTTGGAAGGCATCACACATACAGTTGAGGTTTAAGTTCCGTTTGTATTGGTGTTTCTATTGTTTGTTCTTGTGCAATCTGGGGGAAAGGGGTGTTCACAGCCAGTAATGCTTTTGTCTTCATGATAGCCCTTCTGAATTAGTTGCTAGAAGTAAAACAGAGTGGTGATGAATTAGTCATCTAAGAGGCTCGTGGAAATGAACCACCATTTTCTGAGTTCCCAACCAGTGGTCTAACTCTCAGACCTTGTTCCCCTCATTTTGTTCTTTCTGCTAGCGAAGTGTGTACAGGTTTTACTTTATTTTAATTAAACCTTTAAAATAACTGGATGTTATGCTATGCCTTTGAATATGGACAAGATACTCAAAGTATATTGGTGTTGTTTTTCTCTTTTCCCCATCTGTGAAATATCTGCCCTTTCCGCATCTTAAAAAAATGGCTGGGGATTTGTGCCCATTGCTCTTTATATGTATAAATTATTTGGCATTAAGGAGTTTACTAATTTACAGTGATGCTGACTGGGACGATCAGTCTTGTTATTGGTGCTGTTGAAATGTTTTTTGTAGCTGCTAAGAGGGAATGCAGGTACTTTTTGTTCTTTTTTCCCTCCTGTTATGTAAGGAGGAAGGGTACATAGTTAGTTGAGAGTTAGCTTCAAAAACTAGGGTTATGACTAGTGATACAAGTTAATAATTGACAGCCACACTGCAAATAACAATGGCTTCTTTGTGAGCTAATTTGCAGTGTTTGTGTGACCTGGGAATTTTGGTCTTGGCAATGATGTGAGGTCAGCAATTTGTCATCATGACCTCTTGTACCTTGATTTCAGTGACACTGATTGGATATATTTTTTGTACTTCTATGTTCTTACACTTCAAAGGGTTAAGTGAGGCAACTTACATTGATAATTTCTAAATAATTCAAGTCTGATTGCACACATTGTGAAAAATGATGATTTTAAATTACATACATTTGGAACTAAATTCTCCAACGCACACAGATGGCTTGGATAGACAAAAAGAAAAAGTGAACCTAATAACTTATTGAAGTGGAAAATATGTGCAGTACCATTCTGACATTTATGTAGCTTGTTGGGGGACTCCAAATGTGTCATTTGCAATTCCCAGGCTTTGCACTGTTCAGAAGTTTCCATTATCCTGTGAAGTAACTTTATACCCATTAGCTTGACATCTGTACTGAGATCTATATGAAAGATTCAATCGGTAAAATATAAAAGGAGAGCAACTTTATTAATGCAAACCTATGTGCAAATCAAACTCATGGAAAACAAATACTGTTTTCTTGAGACCATTTTCTGAGTTTAATTGGTGGAAAGAGCTCTTGACATAGTAGATTTTGATAGGTGTTTGACTGCACAGCATTTTCTTGTCTTTATTTATGTTTTAAAGGCTTGGCACACAGACATGAAGAGCAGGTTTTCCTTCCACAGAATAAAGATCTGTAATTTGGAATGAGTGACTCAAAAAGACTTGAGATGCATGAATATAACTGACATATGCTGCACTTCTGCTGTTAGCATAAATAAACAGGGGGATTTTAATCAAAAGAGATTCTTCAGCCAGTTGAGGGAAACTGTGTGCATATGCCAGAGAGAAAGAATGCATGTAAAAAAATTATAGTCTACATTTTTGTTTTCAGTGTAGGCAGTTAAATAGCAGAAAGAAAGTTGTGTTTACAGGATATGAGACAGTACCTGAGAAGCGAAGGAAGTGTGGAATGGACTGAAATATTTTTAAACTTTTTTAAACAGTAGTGAAGATACTCTCATGGAACACACACATTTATACAAACATGTTTTGTAAAGTGGGGAGGCACCTTAGGGACCCTGACACATGTTTTGTACTGTTTGCTTCCATTAATAGTTCCCACTGAAATCAAGAAAAATGCATGTGAAGCAAGGTAACATTCAGTTTGTCTGGGGTACCTTAACCCACACCATACAAGTATGTGTCATATGAAACAGTGGAATGTGCAAAGCTTGTTTGTAAGTTTGCTGAATAGGTCAAAGTCTAAAATCACCTACTTGAGCCATGTATATATTTTCCCTCTCTTGTCAAAAGAAGCTTTATCTTATAATAATTCTTTTTTTCCCCTATCTTTTCCCCTTTCAATTACAATAAGGAGCATATATAAAAGTATACCACAATGCTCAGATTCAATCCTCTGAAATGAATTAATGTTGTTTTCATATGGCCATCAATGGAGAATATTCTTCACCAGAAAAGTTGCTGAATGATTGATATATTCTGAAAGTTGGGAAAAGCTTCTGGATTTAGAAAGACCATCCGCAGGTGGCTGTTGACAGAATCGAAAAAGAGCTCAGTTGGTGACCATTGAAAGCCCTGTGGCATTCTGTGCCAACTGACAAGTTGTTTTTCTTAATGCCTTGGAGGTCATTGCAACTTTCTCTTCTCTTCTTTAACACAATGTACCTCTGTGAGACTTTGGGCTTGACCTGACATGCTTTTTAAATAGAGAAGTAAGTAAGTGGAAAAATAACAGCTTCAAGTGACACTCTGAAACCATTATTTAGGATCTCAAGAATACCACAGCTCTTCTCTTTGCATGGAAGATGACAGGTCATGGTGCTTTCTTAGGAAATATTTTCCCTCTTAACCAGCTATGATCAGTAAGATTTTCTCTCATTTTATTTCTAAACAACTGCTGGAAATGTCTGTCTGGGTACTGTAATGAAATCATTCAAGACATAAAGAAGAAATTGGCTGGGAAAGGGGAATTGTTTGAATTTCAGTACAATTTGAATGTTAGCGGCTTTGAGCAGAAAGGTGAGGAGTCAAAAGTTGCCATCTTTGCAAATGAAGGTGACCCATATTCATTAAAATACTTGTTTCCTAATAAGGTCTATTTACATGAGGTGGGCTTTATAGTTTGCAGCTTATGTCATGTACAAAATGCATGTTAGGAAAATCACATTTTTTCTTATTGCATCAGGAGCTGTAAGTAGTCAGTGTCTTTTGACACCTGAGGAGGGTTCCTGTTAGCTTAACTGGAATTTAAAAATTCTTTCAATCACTATGTGGGCATGTCCACTCAGAATGACAGAGGACTTCCATTTCCCCAAAAGAATTTTTTGTTCTGCTGTGTTTGGGAATAATGATTTTGAAGTTCATGTTCAGTCGTAATCAATATACATGTAATTCCTTGTCTAAGTAGCTAAGAGAAGATAAAATAGCTTTGAAATCTGAAGAGCCAACTTTAAGACTTGCCCATGTAATGAGATTACATTTTATGTGTATGTACAGTTTTTTATTTATTTACAGCAAAGCAGTGATCTCTTTCTGCAAGAAAGAGATGTATCTCCATCTTCATGAAACACCAAAGCCTAACTGTTGGTGATAGGTTGTTGAAGAGTTCTCGATTATTTTTACTGACCTGGAAATAAGAGTTGCAGGTGATATTTCCAGTTAGAAGCAATTGTTTTGCCATGTAGACTTGCAGTGAATGTCAAGACACTTTGCTCACTTTTCACAAATATCCAAATAGGGATTTAGAACTTATATTAATGTGGGGGTTAATAAGCGTTGCCTTTTGTCAGTGCCATGAACTTCAGTGATTTTTGAATCAGGCACTTGGACAGAAGTCAATGCCACCATCCTTACTGATGTAATAGTTAGATGTTGCCTTGGAACTACTTATAGGACTACAGATTTTTCCAAAGAGGTAAGGATTTATACATATATCCTTCTTGACCTCATTTTAACATTTACCGTAATTTTCAGGCTGTAAGAAAATGGTGGTGGTGTGAGAGGATTTTGCATATTGAACAGTCACAGAGAACACAGCTGAGTTTTTATCCTATTGAAATCAATACATCTTGTCAAGTTTACGTCACTTGCTAGTATTTAATTATCTGCAAGCAAGTCAAATTGATTACACAATATAAGAACCTTACAGCTTTGAAGCAAAATGACTGAGACTTTAGATTTCACTAGGATAGCTATCAATGCTGGTGGCAAAATATAATTAATGAATTAATATTTTTGATTGGAAAGAGCAACTTTTAATAACTTTGAAGGACTTGAAACAACTGTATCTTGGGATTAAAATCCTTCATAAGAGTGAAAATCATTGTTGGAGTTTGTTTTTTTCAATCTTCTGTCCCAAGTTCTTCGTTCTCAAAAATGTTTGTTCACATATTGTTCACATATCTTCCTTATATTTTGGATTTAAAGAAAACAATCTTACAGTTTGGTCCCTTATTTTGTGATTATTGGTGGAGGAGTTTTTAAGCTTGAGAGGAAAACAAAGTATCTGTAAGTATGTGCCCAGGTAAAGCATTGAACGATCTCTTATTATACACAGTAAATGTACAACTTGCATACAGTGTATGTACATGCATACCTTGCATGAAATCTCTAGATGCCAATAGAAGTAGCTAGACTAGGAAAAATGTAAATCTTGTCCCTAAGAAGACATTTCACTGCTCTTTATTTATTTTTTCTAAGAATGAAAGTGAAAAATAAAGCTGTGTAGGTTAAAACTTAAACATATTGAAAGGAGAGAATGAATAAAGGGCATCTAAAATGCCAGTGCAGCAAAATGAAGGATATTCCAGAGGGAAACAGATCTAAGAAGGAAGGAGAACTTTTGGTCAGGTAACAGATGTTTTCCCTCAAGGATAGTGATGGAATAGACACCAGAGGGACAAAAAAAAAATCTAGTGAACAGCAAAATTTCTCATTTCTTCTTTATCCTTCTACTCTCAATGTCAGAACAATGTCTAAAGAAGTGTGACAGAAACTGTCACCTTCTTTGATATTGAAACAGCACCCAAAAATCCAGGTAGTTAATTCTCAGATTTCCATATAGGATGAGAGGAAATGCTCCCATTAATCAGATAACTAGATATATCAAGGGAAGCTCATCACAGCCTAGTACTGTGCATTTAGTTGAGTTGCCTTCAAAGGGAGTGTTGCGTGTGCCAACATTGATAGTTTTCTCCTTTCCATTGCTGCAAACAAGAAAAGCAGCAGCAAAGTGCTTTACTTCCTAGAATGCTCACTAAAGTAGGTTATTAGCAGAATACTCATTAGAGATTTGTCTACATGTTTGTCTTGTTCAGGTTAGTTATGAGCTTAGTCTACCTTTGGTACTGACTAGTTATGTGCTTATTCTCAGGCTCCCTTGCACAGGCTTCCTTATTGCAGTTCCTACCTAAGGTCAGGCTGTGCATTGACTTGCAAGAGAATTGAATAAATCCATTTAACATGAAATAACAGACTTTGACATTTGGCTGGCACCGAGGTTTTCTTTTAAAAGACGTTGCCAACGCATCAGTCAGTTTCCATGTGATAAATACATTGTTTGCAATATTTGAAAAAACAGCAATTTATCAGGATAAAAGGTCATCTCTGAGTCAGACATGTATCCATGGGTGCATATGTCTTTTTCCTTTTTTTCTTTCTTCTCTCCTTTTTATGACAGCAACTAGGTAATGCAAGAGTAAGCTGGGAGCCAAATTTGCCCTTTGACACTGTTCTCCTGTTGGTTAGAAACCTCTGGGAACCATATGCTTTTGAAGTTAAAGTGTGTTTTTATGTTTATGCTGTTTTAATGTAGGCTATGATCCTGCAGTCATTTATGCAGTAAAAATTCCCATCAAATTGAACACTAGCATGAGGATCAACAGTGGCAATTTTCTCTTAGTAGGGCTTCCAGCAAGAGGCTGCCTGCTGCTTCCAGCCATCACAGAGTGCAGCCTCACGCTGCTCACGGGACTGAACAGCTGTGATCACATTACATCCACCCAGTGGTCTTTTCACTCACTGCCTATAAAATGACAATGGATCAATTTTAAACTGACCCTGTTGACTTTTAAAGCCCTTTACCGTAGAAGGAACTGGTTTTCTGTAAGCCTCTCTCATTCCTTTGGCTCTTGAGTCCTCATAGCTGTTTTCCAGTCAGAGATTGTTGGTTGGCAGGAATTCTGTTGTTGTAGCCTTAATGGTTGTGTAACTTGCTTCTTCTCAAACATCTCTCTGGGTTTTTTTTCTCCTGCCACTTTTTTTTAAAATGTGTGAATTCCAGTTTCTGACACACCCTTCTTCCTCTCCTCTTCATCAGTTCAGTTTCAGTTGCTCTTCTACAAAGCAGCAACAATGTTCTGCCTCCTTACAACATTTCAGAATTATTTTGCTTAGTTTCCCTTTTGAAATAGAGAGTCATACAATAATTCAGGTTGGAAGGGACCTCTGGAGTGGATCCATCTCCAAACTGGCCTAGCTTCCAAGCTAATTTAGGTTGTTCAGGACTCTGTCCAGTTGAGTTTTGAGTTATCCCCATGGATGGAGAATACACAGCCTCTCTGAGAAACCTGCTGTGGTGACAGCACTCATGGGGAAGACTTTCTTCTTTACGTTTGAGCAGAATTTTCCTTACTGCATCTCTGATTGTGGCCTCTTACTCTTTGACTCTGTATGTCTGAGAAGAGTCTGGCTCTGTCTTATCTATAACTCCCCTCTCTTTAATAACTGAAGACAGTAATGAGATTCCCTCAAGCCTCTTCTTCTCTAAGCTGAGCAAACACCGTCTTTTAGTCTCTTGTCACAGGGCATGTGCTTCAACCTCCTAGCCATTTTAGTGGGCCACTGCTGAACTTGATGCAGTTTACGAAGACTGAAGACACAAAACCGGACGTAGTAATCCACACACCTTATGAGTGCTGGGCAATAGGAATAACCACTGAACCTGCTATCCATGCTATTGATAGCACTGCCCAGTATGTGGGCACACGAGTGCACTGGTTGCTCGCATGTAACTTTTGTACCAGGACCAGGTAGTTTTCTGCAGAGTTACTACCTAGTCAGCTGGTCCTCCGTCTCTGCCGATGCACCACGTTGTTCTCTGTTATGAGCAGAACTTATTTATCTCTGAACTTTATGAGGTTGGTCAACCTGGTTTCTCATCCTGTCAAGGTCCCTTGGAGCAGCAGCTCTACCCTCTGACATAGCCAGTCTCCTGCTGTGTAATCATTTGTAAGCTTTGCTGAAAGTGCATTCCATGACATTCTCCAGATTATTGATGAGATATTAAGCAGTATTGGTCCCAATATTTTCTTTTGAGGTTTCAAAGTTTTTCCTTAGAGATGAGAGCACCTTGGTAGGAGAAAGAGAATTTACTTATTGTAATGATTTTCTTGCAACAGTATAAAATATAATGTCTTACAAATGTTGAGCTATCATGCGTTAAGATATGCGTTGGAAATGTCTCCATCAAAACTGTATAGAAAAGGTTTGAATGCATATTTGTTGGAGTGGGATCTGGACCTGGAGTGATAGAAAAGGTTTGAATGAATATTCCCGTCTTACGGACATACAATTGGGACCAAACCTTTCAGATTGGGCTGACTTTGCACTAATGTTTTGTATTTACTTGTGGATTACAATGTGGCTGCTTAAAAACAGAGAAGGTGGCAATGATTTGTTTGCACCCACAGATCTGTAATGCTTGAATGTAGAGATGGAAGCTTTGCTACTGTAAATATTAATGAGATATGTTTTACTCTCTATTCATTGAATATCATGATGCTGATAATTGAATAGTTTCTAGGTGCCCAGAAAGCACACTCTTTATTCAAACATGCATAGGAAATGAAAGCTTCACCTTTTGGAGCTGCTGTGGGCCTCACACCACACTACCAGCTGGGTTGTCAGCTTCAAGAAGATCACGTCCCTTTTCGCATAGCCATTCCTCCACACATATTCCCATCTTACGGACAGACAATTGGGACCAAACTTTTCAGATTGGGCTGACTTTGCACTAA
>NW_008655519.1:0-13634 GCF_000695815.1 Acanthisitta chloris
CCGCGGGCAGCGCAGCCCGTGCGCCTGCTCGGAGTGCGGGAGAGCAGCCCGTCGGGGGGTTCGTGCTGAAACTGGGGGTGGGGGGAGGAGCTCTGGCCTCGTCCGCATTCTCTGGGGCCCCTTCCAGCTCTTGGAAATGTTTTTCTGCAGTCGAGCTGAGGATGACTGGAAGGGTAGTCACAATTAAAAGGCCGGTAAAAGGAGGTTGATGTTTGTTTTTCTATAGCTCCTCCGACAGCTCTTTTCCTCTCAACTCATTTAAGCTTCTTGGAATTAAAAGTAATTTTCACAGGCATCTTGCAGTTAAGGGTTCTGCAACCAAGCTGGAGAAAACAAAAATGTTTCTGTTCCTTTTGTGTTCCTTCTGTAAATATTAACTTCAATAATGTGCAGTGAGACATTAAAGGGGAAAAGGATTTAAAAAGACAGCTTCGTGCAAGCTAAATGCAAAGATAATAGAGCTGCTCTGAAGAATAAAGTTAACTGTTGAGTTGATAAATGCACAAGAATATGCAGTGATAGGTTTCATGCCTAATTGAACAGATTTGTACTTCAGTTCTCATCTCGAGATACAGATCTTTATTTTCCCCTGTTTCTTAATACTGATTGATGTTAACAGAGTTCTTGATAGCTGCAAGCTAGCCAAACTATCTGCCCTATTGTGGTTCTACTGAAAGATTGAATGGTTTGAACTGACAGTTCTCCCGACAAGACTGAAAAAATAAATTATTACAACTATACATATATTAGGACAGGGATGATTGAAATACGTGTCTGAGAATTGAAATAAGCAAAATGTAATGAACCAAAAACTAATCAAAGTCAAACACAAGAAGTGCAGTGGAACTGTAACCCTCTTTGTTTATGCCCTGCTGAGAAAGTCAACACTCAACCCTAGAGAGCAGTTTATAAACAAAATGGAAACAAATAATATTTTACAATCTTTTTACTGCTCTGTCTAGAGCCAGTCCCACATTCAAATTCCAACAGGGACAACCTCCTCTGTTTTCAAGATCAAAGACACCTTCACATATCACTCTCAAACCTAGGTATAGATTAACTGGTACATATCATGTCCCCCCACCTGTAGAAAGATACGTCATTTTTGATAGAGACCATGTCTTTTCTTTCTTTATGTGATGATGAAGATTAGGATAGATTAAGCAAGCAAGAAAGTTTCATTTCACGGGAGGCATTGTTACAATTTTCTCTACAGGATTGTTCAAACTATTCCTACTCTTATTGGAATATATAAATGTTACAAGTTTCATTATCAGTAAGAATATGCTGAAGATGAACTCTACCAAACCAGGTGACAGAAGTGTGCAAGTTTTAAATCATTACCAAACACAAGATTGTGTGATATAAATGTGCCATTTTTATACACAATTAAAGAATTAAATTTATGTTGTATTTTGTGCTTATTTGTGTGTATATTGTGTTGTATTTTTGCAGAAACACAACGTAAGAGTCTTACACATACAGAAATCAGATGCCAGGTAAGCTGGTATGAATTGAAGGCATGAAGCAACATTGAAACTCAGAGTGGGTGAGCCAGGATCGGTCTTGTGTAGTACGGGGAATGTTAATTAAGAAATTTCACATAATAAGCTGGTGGTAGGTTGACTTCTGGTTTAGATTCTGCAGCTTCAGTAGCCTGGCACTGCTCAAGTCACCAACAAGGATGGAGTGGCAAAGGAGGAGCAGCATGAAAAATGGAAGGAATATAGGCTAAGAATGAAGATAAAATGTCATTGTTTAAAAAATATGAGAATGAAAGAATGTCACCCAACAAGCAAGCAAGTGACATCCTTTGTAAAACTATATTGACTATCTATCTGCAAGATATCATTTGTCTTTTCCCTTAGCAAAATTACTACAGCACCCAATCTCTTTTATTTCCTACCTAAAGTATAGCTCACTTTGCTTGTGGGCAGTGATTCTGCCATTTGGCAGCCAAACTCTGGTGCATATGTCTGTCACACATAAGCCTCTCTGTGAAAGTAGTGGGAAATAAAGAGCAGAGAACTAAGGCTTTGAAAAAGTGCATGGGGAAGAAACTACCAGTAGTAATGGACAAGTAAGATAAGTATATAAGAAAGATGTTAAGATGCTTTGGGGAGAGCATTTTTTATCCAACATCACTGCAACATCAGATTTTCCCTTCATGTAGCAAGTCCTTTCACCTCTGGGAACACATCATGGCTCACAGGTTACTAATTGACTCTATGAGAATAAAATTAATCCATTTTCAATATCCACTTTTGGAAAAGATGGCAAAGAGAGTAGCAAACGTAACACCCTCAAGGACAAGTGTCATATGCTTTATAGTAAGTGGGTCACAAGGTCATCTGTGAGCACCTTGGTACTCCCTATATTGAGTTACAAATGTAGAGCAGGTTCCCGATTTCCGGTGACTTTGTTTTGGTTTTAATTACCATTCACACAGTAGTAATAAACCAAACAAACATGTCCAGAAAAGGCTATAAACATATATCCTTTTGTTTCCCCACAATTGGTCTGAACTAAGATTTGAAAGAATACTCAACTTACTTGCACCATTATATAAAATAATGTGTCATTTGTCACCATGGTTTATAATCTAAAAATCTGACTGGGGAAATGATGGAGACTAAAATAGCCTTTTACAGTCTGTAGGTGGCCAAAAAATCTGCAGCTATATTCCATAATATTCCTTGCTGCTGTGATTTGTTTCTCAAGAGCTCTTGTCAATCCATTTTAAAGTCTTGCTCATATAGGCCTAAAGGGAGACATGGAGAGTTGTTCAGACTGAACCAAATATGCTTATACAATAAAATCCCTCTTTTCACATGTAAACAGGATATTAGCAATTCCATAAATTCAACATGAATTTTACTTTGAAATTCCGGGCATTTTAAATCATCTCAAAGCTTGGAGAATTTAAACCCATATACATTGAAATCAAACAGCAGAGAATCTCAAAGAAGTGAAACTGTGAAATTCATAGTCTTAAATTCATTCCTTAATCCCAAATTTTGCATGCAGCCTGTAGATCATATTCAGTACTGTTATTATTTATGCTAGTCTAAAATTGTCTTGCATCTCATTAATGGGTATTTTTAACTTAGAAGAGAATTTGGATAAAAATTGTAACAAAGGATTTTAACTAGTTTTAAGTAGCTTATCAGCATTATCTGCTTTAGCAATTAATTTATTAAAACCAGTTATCACAAATCAGAAAGGACAAGTAACAAATCATGGGCTATAAATAATAGAGCCTAAGAAAATTATTAATTACCTTTTTCTGCATTATCCTCAAAAATAAATTGTCTTTATATCATGACAGTTATCCTATTTCTTCACCAAAAGAAGATAACATTCCCATATGTGCATTTAAAAATCAGTTCTACATGTTGCAAAGTTTAAAACTTGGCTTTTTTTCCGTTTCAAAGAAAAATAACAAATAAAAGAAAAAAACTGATAAAAGAAAAATAGCTAACTTACACTGCAGGTTTTATAAACCTCTAAAAGAAAACTAAAATATAAAAGATTACTAAGGATGGGAAAGAATTTATTTCTGTTACCTTCACAATTTTTGAAGTGGTAATTAAAAGATGAGACAATGTAGTTCAAATATGGGATGCAATTTTCAGATAATTGTTTAAAGCATTCTGAAATATATGTAAATACAACAATAGTTTATAAAATGATTGCTATGTTCCTGGCATTAAAGATCATTGGTATATACTTGAGACAATTTTTGTGGATGGAATAAAAGTTACAGTTTTGCCCCAAAGTTGAAGCCACTCTGCAAAGAGGTATTAGGGCTTATGTACACAATTACACCTGTTACAGATAATCCCTCACAGATAGGTATTACCACATGGTATGCCCAGCATCTTCCACCTGGCCCAAGTGTGGACCCATGGGAGGATGAAGAGCGTGAGGGCTGTTTAATCAGCAAATGCTTTCAGATGGCTTAGTATTCTTTTTCACACTTGTAGCTCCCAGGGAGAAGGGATAAAAAGAAAATGCTTCTGAGGTTGGCAAGGAAGTGGGGTGGGTGGTTCTGCCTGTGTATGAATGAAGCAAGCCTTCCCTCGTGGAGCCTCCACAGCATCCCTCCAAACCCTCAGTAGAAAGGACAGCTGCTTTAGCTCAGATTTCCCTCCTCAGTTTCACAACTGCAATGTGGTGCTCTGTGAATGAATTCAGTGTTTGAGATGAATGCAAAAAAATGGCAGCTGTATTGCAGAGAAGGGGATGTAGATGTCTCTTGGTGTGAGGAATGTGCTAGGTGTATGCATGCTGAACACTGTGTACTGATACTCAGTGCACATGAAAATGAATGAACCTGGCATACTTTGACTATCCTGTGAAAATTACTTAATTTTTTATCATGATGCATGACATTTGCATGTATGGCCTAACTCTAGGGAAAACTATTCTGGGCTTTAAGAGGCTGCACCATTTGCTGTTCCTTGAAGAAACTGACTCCAGCTCAGAACTGTATGACTGAGTCATACATGAATGAGTCAAATACTCCAGATCCTTAGCTGCTGATCAGTCAGCATGGCTCTTGAATCAGGTAAACAGTCTTGAAGTTTTTGGGGTTTTCCTGCCTCTTCTAGCCGTGGGTTAGCAACAGCTGTGAAATAGTTCCCAACATCACTGTGTGCTTCTCCCACCGTGCTCTGATACTATCTGCTGAGCATGAACAGGGTTCTTACTCACACAGCTCCCAATAGTCCAGTCTCATAGAGCTCTGTGACTCTGGTCTTTCTTAGCTGCCATCTCATGTTGCACAGCCCTTTCTTCTCAGCACAGCCTCTCCCTGCCTTTAGGCCATCTTGCTTAGCTGTCTGTCAGAAAAAGCATTGTTTGCCACCTGAGTGTTTTATCATGGTTTCCAGGGACCACAACAGAGATAGGACAATAGTAGAAATGCAATTAAAAGCACACTTTTGCTTTAGTTGTTGTTTTGGGCTTTTTTTAAACAGACTACTTTTAGTCACTATGAAAATGGTGTTATTTACTGATCTAGTCTTCTGGCAATGTCCAACAAAACCTAATGCCTGCTACTTCTCTGCTTCAGTCTGATAAAAATGACATAACTAGCACAGCTTTATAAGGTTCCCCTATCCTTATTATCCTTATTATCCTTTCTTAGGAGCACACTTGGGAGCTCCTCTGCCTCAATGTGCTGCTCCAGAACAGTTCTTCTGAGCAGGTTGCAGCTGAGGGCTTTGTAGGACATACACCTTCCTGCAGGGTGTCAGGGTGCTGTGAGGCTCAGTGGTGCCTGGGGACCAGGCTGGTGTAGTGACAAAGGCAGGTCCAAGGTCAGGCTGGGAAAGCAACCCACATATCAGGGTACAGTTCATCAAGGTCTATGGCCAGGCATGGGCATAGTTATGACATAACTTCAGGAAAGCCTACAACACTTGACTGTGCCCTATAGCAGGGACTGATGTCCCCTGGTGGAGCTGAAATAAGGTCCTGGTCCCACGGGCAGGGGTGCAGAGAGTAAGGACTGAAAGTACCCTCAGGGCCTTTGTGGTTGCTTCAAATATAAAATATGGTTCACCTGTACTTCACCTCTTTACTTTTGAAGTAAACCTTCTCCCTGACATTCCTATCACAAAGGTTTTCTGTTCTGCTTATGTGTGCCAAGTTATCACTCATTACAAAAACATGAAGGTACCAAGCTGAAGCTTCAGCTCTGATACAGCATTTCCCAAGAGCTGCTGATTCCAGGGCAAAGCAAGCCCTTCTGCAATTCCATCACAGTTTTGCTCACAGATATAAAAAAACACCCACAGCATCTCATTCAGAAGTCATGAACTGTTTTTTGCTTTTTTTAAATTAGGATAAGTAACACTTGCACAAACTATTTCTCATTTTTATACATGAAAAAGTATTTTGACATGGTACCTTTGAAGTATTCCTTCTCAGAGGCAATCAGCAGCAATGAAACCTAGGAATGACTTTGGACTATCCACCTGTACTTGTCTTTCACAGTAATAATCTGTCTTCCAAGTATTACCCCTCTATAAATATGATATATTTTTAAATTATTTTTTTTCACAGAAGTAAAATGAGGGATGGAATAAACCTGGTGGTGTTTTTTTAAGTTATGGGCAAGATCTTCTGAAACTAAGAATGACATCTGCATCCTCTTAGTTCTGTATCAGCACTCTGGTCTTGCTGCCTGCATTATCCTCCCCTATCCTGGAGAAAACACCCCTGACCCAGGCATCTATGGGAAAGCTTTAGTCACACATAGCCTTAAAATCTTGATACTGCATTTAATATTCCATTTTCTCCAGGAACAACATGTATCCTATTTTCAGTCCCCTGTGACATGGAAGTTGAGGTCAGATAATCAACTTCCCTCTGAATTTCAATCACTGATTTTTGAAAATTTTTCTGTTTTGTGCCCGCTAGCTATTCACTAGCTCATAAAAGCACTTTTCTTTCAATATAAATATTTTCAAAAATAATTTATTCTCTTCTGTAGATATTTAATTATTTTAGTAGACTGTTATCATGATGAAAGGTTGACTGAGAAAAGAACTAGGTACTATTTAAATAAGGTAAATTAAATTATTCATTGCTTTCAGAAGAGCAAATTAACTCTTAAGTATATTCTGAATCTGTTTCTCCCTTAGTAATACCTCTCAAAAATGATCTGGTATTACCTGTAGATGTGTTGAAAATAGCCATAATTTAATATGTACTCAAATATTAATTGCAGCTTGTTCATGATGAAAACAAACCTCTTGTCAGTATGGAATAGTTGAACATTGTAGTTTTTATAGGTTAATTAGCCTTCAACATGTGTCTCAGCTTTTAAAAAAAGAGTAGATATACATTTCAAAGCAGTCATATTTTTCACTGCACATTTTACTTGGACACTTGGGTCACAGATCTGTCACAAAGTTATTACATACTTAGACAAACTCAGCATGGGTAGAGTTGCATGGCTATGAAATAAATATGAATTTCTGGCTTTTATTTTCAAAGTGACAGTAATCAGTGAGCTAGATTTTATGGCAACACTATTATGAGCGCTTTAAAGAAATGTTAACTCTTTCACTTAATTTTAAAATAAAATATTGAGTTAACATTTGGGATTGAGTTAACATCTGTTTTCCATCATAGAGCAATAGCTTTTAAAAGAAACAAACATAAAATCCCAAAATTTGCATAAAGCTTGATAAAAAGGTGCCAGAGTTTTAAACATATACAATACATGCATTTTAGAAATTAGGTCATTGTGAAATTTAAAAGTTATATTGGACAAGAAATGAGGAGAATATTTATTTTTATTTGGTAGGAAATGCCATGTTGTTGATAAAATATCTCAAAATTTTCCAGAGAAATGAAAAATTAAAAAGGACTCCCTTAACATCTGTGAAAAACTTTCTTTTCTTCTTTAATTGAGGACAACAAAATTAGAAGAAATTCCTAACCAGAGGAAAAAAAAGTCTTTTTTATTCTGATAATTTCGCTTTGATTTGATGTTTACTTCAAAACACTGTTCTGTCAATCTGACGTACTGCCGCTGTGACTCACCACCAAAATGATAAATGATAAATTGATAAATTTGATGAATTGGCTTTTCTGCAACAGAAACATTCTGTCAAAAAAAAAGTAATACTAACGCATTTTATAGAAGTCTGTGTAGCAGTCTATGTACTACTCATGCAAGGTGTTTTTACTGATTGACATCTGAATCCAAGATAGAATTGATGGATGTTGATCTGTATTGAAGCTTTTCTGTGCCCTTGTATCAAACTGAAGGCTGGAACAATCTCATGCAGCAGCTCCCATACAGAAGTTGATGTACAGTTGCCAATAGCCAAATCATTTACTTTCAACACCTGTGCTGACAACTTCCTAGAGGTTTTACATTAGCATGCTGGTTCCCACTCTGCTGAGAGAAAAGACTATTAACCTGAAGCCATTTCATGGACAAAGAGACAAATTCTGACAAACTGAAATACTGAAAAAATAAAACAGTCAGAAGTGAAATATAGCAATTCTCGTTATAAAGCTTATTTCAGATAAAAAGAGAGAGGTTCAAGGAACTGACATATGTAGCATATTCTTTGTGATCTTCATGGTATGTCAGGCAAAAGGCTCTGTCTGGATTTTGCAGTTCTCTTGTCTAAATTATGGTTTTTGCTTGTGGCTTCCTCTGGTCATGAAATGGTTTAATGCTCCGGGTTCACAGACAAGAATCACTTAGGAGATACTCCACAGTCTCTTGTGATTAAGTACTCTATTAATAAACTACAACCCAGACATGAAGATCCTGTGGAGAGACTCTGAAGACTGACATTTGGAGTTAAAAAGGATCTTAGAAAAACTCTTACATCTGTCTGGCAAACTCAGATTTATTCCCATTGACCATCCTGAACTTGATATTCTATCTGGGCAATAATCCAAGATCTTTTATGAAACTGTGTTCCCTCAAGCCTCCTTAATATTGCTAGCTTTTAGATAATGGGGCTTAAAGTCTCAAGACACCCTGAGATCTTTCAACCCTGAGCTATTCCCATGTTACAGGCTTCACTAAGCTGCATGCTGCTCAGATAGTAACAGTTCAGATGTGGTCTTCAGTCTGCTTTCTTTTGATATCGTAGTCAGTGAATCTCTCCTGTCCACTGTTGCTCATTCAGAGTGTGAAAACACGAACATTTATTTGTACATTCTATCCAGCTACATCTGAACTCCAACAAGGAAAGAGCAATAGTACAACAGAGAACTCTTCACAGAACTGGGAATAATGATGGTAACTTTTTTAATGGCAAGTGGTGAGGGCCACAAGGAGCTGTGTGCATGCATGCACATACACAGTATGAGTCCCTGAAAATCAGCAATCAGGACTCTAGTATTCTGGATATGGCAAAATATTGTAGTTTTGAAAGAACTCTGAAGTCCTGATGGCTAAGTTGTTAGTGTTGTTCTCACTAGGTGTCTTAAATTCACATGTAAATAATAAAGAAAATCATTGCTTAAAAAATTACACCACATGAAGCATTAATATATGATATCTGAATAAAAGATTTTGTGTTTCAATGATCACAGCACCACCATCAATTTATGTAATCTGCATATTGTAAACATATGTGCAAATATCTTCCAAAATATCAAAATGCCATATGGAACAAATCAAGTTGGAAATGTTGAGAATGTGTGGAGTTGTGATAAAAAGGATTGTCTAAAAAAAGTAAGAAAAAAGATATTATACTGATGGCTCTGATGGACACATTCTTTACCAATGATGGCAATCATGATTGCAGGCTCTGATAGACAAGCCCAGCAACTCAGAAGAATACACTTTATGGCATAATCTCAGGATTGAGACTTCTTTAAGTATTAACAAAATCTCAAAAAAATAATCTACAAAAAAAAGAAACAAGCATTATTTTAAAACTTCCAGTTATATCTTTCTTAAGTGTTTCTAACAACTTGTTCATATTTATAAAATGGCTATTAAAAGCAATGTTTGCTCATCATGTGTGTTACTGATGCACTTCCATATAGGTGTGTCTTGGATGAGAATTCTTTCAGATTACAAAGTGGACATTCATTTGCGATTATCGCTCCACATTATTACTGTGAGTTCATGCATTAATCCACCAAGTCCATCAAACAAAAAACTCTAAAAAATTAAAATTGCTAGTTTCTCTAAGTCAGTGCTATAAAAGGCTTTTTATCAATTAGAAATTTTACAGAAAAGTCAATTAGGTTTATTAGAGAGTACCCTGTAGTAAAAGCAGTACTACACAAGTACTGAGTACACTGAGTACTACCAGTACTCAGTGTGGTTTTGGTATAACAGTGCTGAGGTCTGAGTAAAGCTGGAAATTCTGCTCCATGAATATTGAGAAATAGCTGCATTAATACTTTTTTAACATGCTAAAAATTAAGAGGGAAGCTCATAACTGTTTCTATGATTTTTATTCAAAAAGTACCAGAGTTAATGGAAATTATCCTCCACTTATACATAATTGCCTGATGGTCTGGTTGAACGAAGTATTAGTTTACTGATCTGTTTAGTTTGAGGATGAAAAGCCCAGTCCCATGTTATTAGGAAGAGGGGCTTAACATGAAACCCTCACTTCTCATACCTTTTCTCTGATTACCCAGCAACAGGCTTCTTCCTGTTTCAAGAAGATCACATTTTATAGTCAAAATGAACATTTCAAAAGAATTTCAATTAGCAGGAATATCCACTTGTTCCGTAGTAGATGAAAACAAATCCCTAAACCTCAGAAGTAAGTTGCTGTGAAGCAGAATTGTTGTCAGCTCTGCTATTACCCACAGAGGGCTTTGGATCAGACCCATTATCCCTTTAATCTCTTTATGTATCTCCCATGAGCAGAGGACAAAAATGAAAATGGAAAGCCCTGTGCATCAAGTGACCTAGATCAGGCTACTGAGTTAGCAACTAGAACAGTAAAATATCACTGCCCAAGTTCTCCTTCTGCCAACAAACACTGAAATAACAGGAAAAGAGAATGCAAAAAGAAAACAAGTGTGGAGCAGGAAGTGGATATTTATTTTCTTGTAGAAAAATGTATTAAAAACATATATAGCATTATATCTCTATTCAGTGGCAAACTGTGGAGAGCTGGAAGCACCTCCTAGTTCCCAATATTATTTCCCAAAAATCTACTGAAAACAATATAAAGCAAAGCAAAATATTAGCCAGCTCTGCATGAGTACACTTCTTTCAGAACACTGATCAATTTGGTGGCCACTATAACCATTTCTGTAATTTAAAGGCCTAGCTTGTTGACTTCTGTGTGGGGAGCGCTGATAAATATCTGTCAGGGATTACAGGCAGATGTGTAACAATCTGTAACAGTTTTCATTCTTAAGGATCCCAAATCCATTTGGATGTCTTAGCTATACACACATACATAAACTGAATCACCTGTGATAGTGAATGTAACTGTTAGTCTGCCTGCAATTTTGGCACATATTGTATCATTGCAGAAATTTGTTATACTTAGAAGTTGAGGTACTCACCTCATGACTACAGGAAAGTATGGTAAGTACTGATTTCTTGTTAATGATGATAATTGTGCATTTATTAATTTGGTGTCTGACAGTCACAGAGAAAGGAATGCAAATGCCTATAGCAGGAAACGGGAAAATGGCTACTAGCATTGTGATAGTAACAGTCAGAACTACCTTGTTATTCCATTTCAAAACATGTAAGACAGTGGTGATGTCAGTGCTCATCCCTTAGATAAAGGCATTGTATGTACAGAGTATTCTAGAATTATATTTTCATGTTCTGTTTAATACACATTATAAATGTGCTCACCTTTTTATCTACTTGCTTAAAAAATTAAGAAAATTAAAGTTGGCCTACTGTTTTGCCTAGAAGAGTAATTTTAATTCAGATGTCAGCAGTGATATCTGTTGTCCAACAAGTGAGAAAAAAGCCAATATATTCCAAGTCTTTTTAGAAAGAATTTGAATACGATTGAAGCCTCTCTGTAGATAAGGATTTTGTGTATTGGAAAGTACAAAGAGATAATGAAACAAATGATTCACTATCTGTAGAAGATGCAATAGGAGCAATAAATAAATAATAGCACCAGGAGAAAAATGTGCTTTTTTTGATTATGCATTTTGCCCACAGCTTTAAGCAATATGTGTGCTATCAGAACACATTCTTTTTCTAATGAGTAATATTGATGTCTATCATTATAAAAGCCAGTCAAGTTGCACACACAGACATACAGATAGCTACACGAATGCAGCTCTACACAGTGTTCATGCACATAGATGCAAAAAAAACCATTAATTGCATATTAACCCTACACATGTATAAATCCTTTTTGCTCCTTGAAAAAATATTCAATATACCATTATTTGTAAAAGATGTCTGAATTATCCTGAAGTCACACTGAGAGCAAATGAGATGAACCAACCCCCTTGATTCTTGCTTTTACTGCCTTTTGCTTTAACCTTGTAAAATGACTGTTGCATTTGCAAGGTTTTACTGGTTCTATTTTTTAAAGAAAGAAAAATGTCTCTGCAGTAGTGCTGTCAGAATGCTGTAGCAGGTGCACTTAGGCTATGTCTAAACAGCACAACATAGGAACATCCTCACGTGCCTGGGATCCCAATCTTCTGACACCCTGATCACAGATGTATGATGTTGCTCTCCCTGGCCTGATCACCCACCTGTGTTTTCTTATCCATAGAGATAAGGATGAATGGGAGTGAGAGAAGGAGAATAAGGTGATGGTGCACTTCTGAGTCTGGCTCTGATATTCTCTGAGGTCCTGTAGTGCAAATACAGTCTTGGAGACTCTCCTAATGCCCACTGGAGTCAGTGGGAATTTTTCAAGTAAACACCTATCTCAGATTCTCCATATGACCCTGGAGGTTATAGAAAGAAAATGTTTGATTGAGAGAGAGCATACTTATGCTAAACTGCAAGTACTCAGATTGCCTTAGGCTCTGAGAATTATCAGCGTGGTTTAAGACCAAGATCTGTATTTGTTATGCCATATATATTAAATTTTTTATTGTTTCAGTAGGTCTTTTGACTTTGACCATTTGCAACAAGCTAAATCTTGGCCTTGGAATAAAAGCCAGGCAGACTTGAAATATGTAAGTCATACTCACAAAATGCATTTCAGGTTCATCAGATTACAAATTTCTAATGGAAGCTTGTTCCATTAAAATGCTTTTCTTACTATCAGTATGTTAATTTTTATACAGCAAATAGAGTGGGCAGTAGACTCATGACTGAATGACAATAATTTACCTAATTTCAAATGCCAGTGGTGTTCAGAATAGTCTGTAATGTTGCTTAATGTGTTAAAAATTGGAAAAAATATTATATCCCAGTAATATATATGTGATTTTGGTCAGAATTTATACATTTGCTCCTATCTAGATAGATAACTACAACTTGAAAGTCAGGATAACTCTCAACTGATGCAAGATTTTTTTCTAGATTTAGGCCAGAACTTTATAAACAGTATTAGCTATATTTAATGTCTTTTTTGACCTGATTTGATAATTGACATACTGGGCTCTCAAGCTACTACCTCATTCCATCTTTGTTAAGGTATCAAATAATCAAATAGAACTAAATGGTAAATCCAAAAAAGATCTTTTTATTAGTTTACCATTTATGCAAAATCTGCAACTGCTGTGACCATTCGTGTTAAATTTTTTTTTTTTTAAATTATGATACTCTCCTTCAGGACAGGTCTCTGAGCAATTCCAAATGGAACAATGTTAAAAAGAGAACGCAATCTGATTGATTAAAGCTTCTCCAGTGACACAGAGCAGATTGGCTGAGCATGGCTTATGACTTTATTAATGCAAGATATGCACTATTTTAATTTCAAATGGACTATTTTAATTTTGGGGAAGACTTTTGTAGTAAGTAGCAGTCCCTAAATACTTGCCCATAAGGCTGCTTACGGCAGGCTGCCTAAATTATATGATGTTAGTCTGCATCTTAGTGCACAGAAATGCTCCTTTTATTATTACTGCCAATTAAAACTGAGATACTGTATGACAGCTGTGGAAATTGTTAATAATTAGAATCTGGAAAATGACTGCTGTATCTTGATTCTGGTCTCTGTGTAGGCATACTCAGC
>NW_008655520.1:0-13894 GCF_000695815.1 Acanthisitta chloris
TTAATAATAAAAATATCTATTCAATAATAACATATTCATTAAAAGGCACCATTTTTGCAGTCTTAAAGAGGGGAATCCTTCTACTATCCCCATTCACATAGCCCATTGTGAAAAACATGAGGGTTTTTGGCAGAGCATGAGCATATAATAAATAATATTACTACACTAATTCAGGAAGCAATATACAATGGCAAGCATAATTTGAACCACTTTTGCATTGCTTACACACTCAAGAAAAACAGCTAGATGTCATTGTGTACAGCTCAGGGGAAACATCTGTTCCAACGGCCTTGGTCCGCAAGTAATGGGGAATATTACTGAAAATATCTGAATGCTGTTATGCAAATCAGTGGTATGCCCTCACGTTGAATATTATGTTCTGTTCTGATTTATCCACCTAACCAAGCATTTGACAGGAATAGAAAGTGACTGGAGACAGCTGATAAGAATGTAACAGTCATGAGAAGGATTCCACAGTCTTAAAATGTTAGGACTATTTAGCTTGGAAATAAATAAAACCAACAGCCACAGTGCAAGTATACACCATAAAATAAAATGGTATGAAGGGTGTAAATTGAATACTCCTATTTTGCTTGTATTTTCTGCCACTTTTCTTACCCTTCATCTGTCTGGTCTATTTAGATGTTGTGATATGAGAATTAGAAGATGTCTATTACTCTAAATTTGAACCATGGCTACAATAATGAGGCCCACAGATGGTCACTAGGCAATTTCATAACAAACAAAAATAATCTTGTTTACCCTTTGTCCTCATAAAACAACAAGGAGACAATTAAATTTAAAAGGCAATCCATTTTGAAAGGAAATACTCACAAATATGCCCCAAGAGTAGCATTTCAGTACCTCTGGGAAGCAACTTCTGCTCACCCAGGAGGGCAAGCAAGCTGCCCTCCCACAGGTGTGTCACCCATATCTGCTGCAGTCCAGCATCCTGCCACCTTCAGACACCACCCTGACATGAACACAGGCTGGCAAGGACGATAAAATTATTGTCTTTGGAAGGGACCTTTTTCCCTTGCCACTGGAGCACTTGGGACACTACAGTCTCAGACTGTGGTGCATACAGTGGGGCCGAAGATCTCCCTGTTCCCTTCCTGCATCACCACCAACCTCCCTCAGCACACATCCACACTGAGCAGCTCATGGTCACAAACAAGCATCATCCAAGCATGGAGCTCCAAATGTTTTCAGCTAATACTCCAAACATTTTCTGCCATACATCATAGCTTTCTTCACACTTCTTTCTGGAGAATTCAATGCTGGAAATTACCAGAGATAAGAATCTAAATGGCTGTGATCCCAGATTACATGTTTCTAATTCACATTTCCATCAAAATAGAAGTTATTTTTAGGAGTGATGAAAAGACCTGCTTATTTAAGTGTTAAACTCATTACTACAAGCTAAAAACCCAGGCAGAGAATTTAGGGGGATTCAAAAGGCTTAGACTCTGTGACAAGTCAAAACTGCAGCAGTTACATATGGCAGACAGACCCCTCTCTGTAAGAGTGTGAGCATCAATGCACAATTCAGACACAAAGCTGACCACTGGCTGACTACCTAAATGGAGAATCTTTTCTGTGGTCACATTATTCCGTATTTGTCTGCTCTGGGGTTTCTTGATCCATTTTAGAAGGTTCTGGTGGAGCTGATCTCTGTCAGAGATATTCTACTGCATGCAGGCACCAGCCCACTCAGCATCATAATTTCTGTGTCCCAGATAAAGAACTGATTTTTTTTCCTTTCTTTTAACCTTTATCTTCATACGTTTGAGAGACAGAGGGAGGAACAAATAAAAGAGAGGGAAAAAATCGCTATCTTTCATGTTTTCACATATTGAAACAGAACTATTAGAAGCAAAACATCTGAGATAGGAATCTTAATGGTGGCAGAGATCAAATACAATCTTCCAGCCATAGTATTTATGGTTCCAGTTTTAGTTTCAACAGATAGGAAATTTATTCCAGCATCATAAGCTTGCTTCCATTTGCTGTCTACTGCAAGCACTGGCACATACTTTCAGTGTGGATATTGTGGACATAGTCTGTGAATACATGTTGGCACTAGTCTCCCTGCAGCCACGGAAACACCTGCCTCCAAGTTAATTTATAATCTGCACCTATGGCCATGGGCCACTTACAAGTTTATTGAAAAAGGTCTTGTCAAACCATATAGGAAAGACTCTGTTCTTTCTCTTCTTGTTCCACATGACATAAGTTTGGCATTAACAAGTCACATTTTTATGTCCAGCTTTATAGATTGTTAATAATACGTACAGATATTCGATATGTAAGATCATGGGTCAAATATTTCTCACTCTACTCACGTGAATAGTTCCATGAACTTTATTTATACAACTAGTCTGAGGAAGACAGTCATGTTTTACCTACTCTGTAAAATTATTCTGCAACAATTTGAAGTGGCTCTCACCTCTACTTAGAGTATTCTCATTAACTCTGAAGCACAATTCATGTCCCACTCTTGCGCTCTTCAGTCTAAATCCTGTAAAATGAAGGAGAGTTGTCCACACGTAAAATGAAATCTGATAATGCAATAGGATGCCCTGGTTCTTCTCAAAGATGATTCAGTACAGGAAAATATCACAACCCCTTGACTATTTCTGGGTTTAATGTATTCCATGTCACTCTACATAGAAAGGATTATGAAAATCCATTCAGCCTACTTCCTTGACAAGTTTTTTTCTTTAGTTTATAAATGACTGTGAAGAACAGGTCTGTAAATGAGTCATTGCTTTTTGACTCTTGTCTATTCTGCTGGCATACTATATCTTGGCCCTGTACTAGACCTAGGTGGTTTGGTTTTGGATAATTATCATGTAAGTAATCAGGAAGTGGAATCTCTTAGGATGTTTATAAATATCATGAAGAGTCATAGTAAAAGTATCAGGAATAACCCTGTAGATGATACAGGATAGTCTGGAAAGCATGGAGAAGTTCAGGTTGTAGTAGTGTTCGTAGTAGTTTTCCTCCACTAAATCGCATAGGGAAGAAAAGCACTCCATAAACTACAGAGCAACATAAACAACTCATTCCAACTGAAATCTGTATCCAAGCTGGAAGCCTAGCATTTAGCACTGAGCCCATTTCAACACAGAACCAGCAGCAGAAAGTTTCCATGGCATTTGCAGTTTTATTGGGAATCAGCAGATGGTGCTTCCACAAGGCCCTTTACAAGTTTTGCTTAATGAAATATATAGGTGGCTAGGTCATGCTGAAATGTTAATTTTTACTGTCATGCCTGGCTGTGCATTACATCTGTAAAGTCTGTTCATTGACCAAGTTTCTTGCATTTTTTTAGCTGCTGATCTACCTGTAAAATGGGAGACTGATGACAGAAGCTTCACAGTTGTGCCTCTACGGTGACAGCATAGCTAGTCTGAGTCTGTCATTCCACACCCAAATGATAAGAAGAAATTGTATAGCTACTTTGCAAAGATTTCTTGAAATCTAAAAATATTAACTTCAGTTAGACAAAGCCCTGCACAACGCTGGAATGAGTATCCCATTGGGAGAGGGGAAAGAGCTGTGAGCATCAGCAACTTGGGACAGATAACAACTGGTGCTAGTGCTGACCTGTTCAGGAGTAAAAGTATCAATAGCAGAGATGCAGCTGCTTGTACAGCCACAGGCTATCTTGACTTCAGAGCCAGAGAGAAATACTAGTCCATGTACTTGGTTTGGACCTTCACCTACACAGATACCTGTACTTCTCCCCTTCCCTTCTGCCTCACTGTTAGCACGTAGCTGAGGAAAACAGCCACAACACAAAAGTTGCTTGTGCCATCCATAACTGGATGGCATTAGGATGTGACAGTGGGGATGGTATGCTGTCAAGGAGAAGCGTGTTACCTCCCCTCCCCAGTGACAGGCTCCCTTTTCACCAGCAGCACAGTGCACAGGTATGTCCTCCTTCATCCGGGTTATCAGACAGACAATCCAAGTGTCAGTGACTGCATTTTCCCTGCAGCTACCTGGTGCACATTTTGTATTTGACAGCAGTACTTCAAAATAGCCCAGGACCAAATATTTCGTTCATAATTACACTAAGATTACAACATGCGGGTATATTAACATTATCGTAAATTTACAGAGACTGAGAACAAAACAAATTAAATGAGTTTCTTAGAATGACACAAGAAAGACCAGTAGGGATTTTCCAACTGTTATGTTCTATTTTAACCCCAAATCCATCTGTCTTCTTTGCAAATTAACATTATGTATACAATGTTAGTCCATTTATATCCAACACCTTATTGCTTAGCAGTGGATTCCTGAAGGTTTTGTTGCAAAATACTTAACTGCCTAAGGCCCAGGAGAAATAAAACATGTTTCTGTGGTTCTAATGGGATGAATAATCCCTTTAAATCTGGCAGTAGCTAATATACCCAGAGAGTGGTAACAATTATTTCCTGAAAGCAACTGATCTGTGTACATCAGGTTTCCTTTAAGCAGATACCTGGGGAAAGGAAGCCACTCCATGAACAATAGAAGATGTCATCATAGTGTGAAAATGTCATTCAGTGAAATTCATGGAGAAGGAAATCAAAAGAAGTAGTTAGTGGCAATCTGAATGGTCATGAAGATGCCCCACCCATCTCCCTAAAAAAAGCCCTCTAAAATTTCCGGTTTTCTCCTTCCGATTGGGATATCTGCAGGTTAGTTTTATGTACTTACTTTAGAAGGAATTTAGTTTAATAAAAGCTTGCTATTTTCTCTTGTCTCCACAAAAGGAAAATGGCCACAAAATCTCAGAAACCAACAGCAAAGCAAGTGAGGCTTCATGAGGGAATCTACAGCAACAACCTGTAATCCTCAATGTGATATGAGTTAGCTGGGCAGAGGCAGGACATTGGAGAGTCCAGCACACCTCACAGACCTCAGTCCACAGGGTTCCTATGAGCTTGGTGGGAACACTCCTCAAGGAACACAGCAGAAATGCTCTCTGGATTGCTGCATGTTAAATATCTGTCTTTCTGCATGGCCTCTCAGGGTGTCAGAGCTCGGATGCTATCAAAGTGGTCTCCGGGGGGAGCATCCCCGGTGGCACTCCATTTAGAGAACACTGGAGACATATCCACATGCGACTGAAATCCCATCCAGTTCCACTAGAGGGTTATGCCGAAAGGACAAGCCTAAGCAGCAAGCAACAGTAACGGGCTGGGTGGTGTGCTTTGCCTCAGTGCAGTGCTTTGTCCTTGTCCAAATACAGGGGTACAGCCTCTACTTTAGACTGCTGGCTTTCTTGTAGGAGCAATTAGAGAAGCATAACCCCTAAAGGTTGTCCTTTTTTCTGCCCGTGTCTCTGAGCCTTCAAAACTCCCACTACAATGCTTTCTCAGCCTGAATTTGCTGCCTGTGGAACAAGTAAACATGTCTGAATTTAAAACATTAAAACAAAAGAAAGTTATAAATGATGTCTCTTCTTCTCTGACAAACAAGACAACCATATAAGATAAAACATATTTACATCATAAAAAATGAATTATTATAGAAGAGTGTGACTTAAATATCAGGCCATGCATAATAACCATGTTAACTGAAAAAGTCATGGGTCCTGATCTAATAACAGGCATCACCTCTATGTGTGTATCTTGTCTGAACAAGAATGCTCAAACCAGAGAGATCAGATCTGATGTTAATCTTGTTTCTGCATCTAAAAGAACATTGCTGTAATTGAATCATAACTGTCCTATCAGTTTAAAATTGGAATTAAATCAGTTTAAAACTTAAAAAATTAAAACTATAAAAAAAAATAGATAACTGCAAATAAATCCCTACTATCTGGCTTCTCTCCCCACATCCAGGCATAATTTTATCTGTGACCATACCTATATGCGTCAAGTTGTCACTTTTTTTACTTTGGGGTTGCAGCTTGTCCAGGATTTGATCTTGCTTCTCTGTGAAAATAATATGATTTTAATTCTGAGAAGCTCCAAGTACATTTTTGAGTTTTTCTCTCTCACTTTTTTTCAGTAAGATTAATAGAATCAGGACTATCATACTGCACTCTTATCCAAATATCCCAGAATAAGACAAGAATTACCTGCAACTGTCCTGCTGCAGGATTAAAATGAAGAGCATGTGCTAACAAAGTTTTTAGGAGGCTTAAAGAAAATCTTAGAAGTCATGTGCATCTTTAAACAAAACGCGATAAAAACAGTATTTTTATTCCACTTTTAAGTGGTTCCAGACACTGCAAGTTACATTGTTGGTATGCTGTTATTTTCCTCAAAAGAGTCAGTTACTTCACTTGCACTATTGAATTTTTGGATGTTGCGGTTTGAGCCAAATAGCATACGGAGTCTGACGCTTAAATTACTCTCTTCTGTCTAGATTTGTTATGTCTTCATCTTTGAGATACTTCAGAATGAATTCTTCTAAGGATTTGTGTTTTACTAGTAGCACATTACTAAAGCATGCCTCAAAACTTTGTGGGCAAAGCACTCGCCTGTGGACGCACTTTCTTTCCATGTAATAGATGTGAAATCAATTTGACTTAGGTCTTCTCAGGAATGCTCTCCTTTATTCTGTTTTCCTTTTTATTTTTTTTTTACAAATAGGTAAGTTACACATACATCAAAGACATCTAAGAACAGAGCTATTGGAATTCATCCTTAGTCCTCAAGAGGTCTCTCTTATTTTATGAATTCTTTGTAGCTATAAGCCAGTAGTAGTAGTGAACATGGTTTTAAATTAATAAACTCCCTTCCTATCTGTTTGGTGCTAAGAACCCTTTTTAAAATTTTTTTCTCTGCCAAAATACCATAAACACCAATGGAAATCTAATAGCACAAATCTGGTTTGATTCTTTACAGTCCTCTTCGGAGGTTCTAATGATTCCATTATTTATCCCTGTACTATCCTCTTTCCCTCCCTTCCCCTGCTCCTCCACCAAAAGCTCTTGAGTTTCTGTCAATTAATATGAAGAAAAATGTCTTTCTCTGACAATCACATTTCCATAAAATGGCTTTCACATCTTTCAAAAACAGCACAGCCCCATATCTTGCAGGACTAAATTTCCTAGTCAGAAAATCTAGTGTCTCCATCAAGGACATAGATGTTCTTAAAATGCTAGATACTGGAATCCATGTATCATATCACTTGAGTTTCTGTCAATTAATATGAAGAAAAATGTCTTTCTCTGACAATCACATTTCCATAAAATGGCTTTCACATCTTTCAAAAACAGCACAGCCCCATATCTTGCAGGACTAAATTTCCTAGTCAGAAAATCTAGTGTCTCCATCAAGGACATAGATGTTCTTAAAATGCTAGATACTGGAATCCATGTATCATATCAGAAACTCAGCTTTTGGGTTTTTTTTAATTATTTGCAAAATGTCATTGTTCTGCAGAAAAACCCGAAAATGTGACTGTGATCTCAGAAACCAGAAAGTAGGAAAGAAAGATAACTGAATTAAAAACTACTTATTTAAGCTGATTTGTTTGAGTCGAGCCTCATGACATGCATACATTCATAACACTTGACCTTGGCAATACTGCAGCTCACTGAGGCGAGCAACCATTAAAACCAAAGGCTTATGAGAACCTCTGGTGAGAGGAGTGAGGCCTAAGGAACCCTCTAGTTAACCATTACTGTCATCACTACAGAGAAGCAGAGGCCTGCCAAGGCTCACAGACTTGCTAGGTTTGATCCTACAGAGTGAATAACATTATTTCAGCATCCAGGTTAGAAGGCATTTGGGTGCTCTGACAGATCAATTTTCTGACTTTTCCCATTTGCCAAGAAGGCCTTCTCTATATACAAAGCTGGAAAGGATATTACACTGCCTTCTCACCTTCACCACCACAGAACTTAATCTTGTTTTCAAATCCTATGAAGGATGCTCAAAAAGTTCAATGAGTGCTGCAGGATATGGCCAATGAGTGCGATGAGGGACTGGGCACCAACTGAGTTTAGTCTTGGAAACAGGGACTTAAAAGATTGTGCAATTACGACGCTAGAAGCAAGGAATACTTGGACTCTGAGCCAAACCACTGTCACCTTCTACGGCCTATAATGTAGGAAAGGAGCACAAATTTCATGAGTAAACCTCATAATTCTTTTCTCTTCAAAAAAAAAAAAAAGGTGAATCAACAGTAAATGCAATAGATATAAATAAAAGGCATCCATCTCATAAAGACCAAATCCCAAATGTCTGGATTTTATGAGGCATCAATGAAACAATGTTTCTTTTAATAACCAACTTTTTTTTAATCATTTCACATTTTAAAACATGGGGAAAATCCAATCATTTTTGCATGCATAAATGAGATAAAGCGACACAGCAGCAAGAAAGGATGGCCAGTGGAGACAGATTTAGCTAAGATTTTAGGTTTCTTCCTGCTGTTCCACAGGTTATCCATATGCCTTTGGCCACGTTGTTTTATGCTTGATTCAGTTGCCTAAACAAAGACATTTAATGTCATTTGTAAAGTCCAAGTGTGCCCAGGTTATTTGTACAAGGCTAGCAGCTGTGTTGTCACACTCTTCTGGAGCAGCAGGTGAAGTCGCATAGGATAGATCCATAGTTTGAGAAAATGGCTAAAGTCTTTTTCCTGCCTGTACCTCCCAGCCCCTCTCATCTGAGATGTAGATGATCTCCATTCTTACTCTTCCTGCTCCCACAGAAGCCTCATCCAATGTAATTGTTACGGATTACCAACTTCCCAAGAGTCAGAGGCCCCACTGTGATGACCAGAGGAAACCAGAGCTGATTAGGTTGACCATGAGAAGAGGTAAGAGTCAGGGCAGAGACAAGAAAGCAGGAGCTCAAACCCATGTATTCTGGACTGTCCGGCAAACTTGTGACTGAACTTGCTACCTTGTGTACAGAGAATGCACTACCACCTCTATTTCCAGACATCCAGGGAGGAAGAGTACCATGCTCTAAGGACTGTCAGTCTGGATATCACTCCTTCTATTCAGAACTTCTGACTCCCTGAGTCACCTCTTGATCAAGTGTAGAAGAAATTGTGTGTGAGCTAACCAAGTAAGTAGACAGAATAAGGGGATCCTCCAAAACCCCTTCTTGGGGGAGTATTAGAAGGACATAAGCCAATTTTTGTGCAACTGGAGAGAAACGATTCCTATAGTACATACTGTGAAGCCAACAAACTGTAAGCAATCCATGCATGTCCTCTACTGAAAAAAAAGTTACGCAATAGGTCCCAAAAGAAAGCATATATTACCTTGGCTCTTCGTCCTTCCCCTACTGATAGCTAATATCCATGGTCATATTTATTCCATAAAGGCCTGACTTCAAAACAAGACTTTAGAAGGTCTACAGATAACACTATTTCGCACCACAGTAAGACAAGTCTACAGAGTCACATGGAGTGCCATTCACTTAATACAGCATAGTACCTTCAAGTTGTACAAAAAATTAATTTTGGAAAATCGTTGTTGTTTATGCAATAGCAAAAATGTTCTTTTTAATGGGCTGAAAATTTTGATGACCTGTGAAGAGATGCCATACGTGTGTGATGCTGTACCAAATCCTGAAATACACTCCTTTTCTGCTCATAAATATAAAGCATGTCATCACAATTGGGGAAAAAAGCTTTTCTTTGCTTCCACCATAGCTGTGACCTTAACTTCTCTCAAATTCTCAGTCACCAGTAGTCTCATTTAGATGATCATTTTTGCTGAGGGCTCTGATGTCTTTCCTCACCAACATGTGCAACGCAGTAGCACATGCAAGGTGACATTTGGAGTTTACCAACATATATCATGTAGGACAATTTTGATAATGTCCCACTAAGCAGGCACTGGCTGAACAGCAGTCTAAAATACATTTGGTTCCATTAATCTCTGAAAGTAAACCATTAAAACTGATCCTCTTCCTTGATGGGCAATAAAGTAAATACAAACCTCACAATAAGAAGTTAATGATCTGTCCCTAACAAGGCTGTAACTTTGACACACTCACACACCTACTCCCTCAGTCTAGAAACAAGATCCAGTATGTCACCAGATACATGCTCTGAGCTGAAAATTGTCCATTTGTTACCCTTTTTGTGTTGCTATATTCAGCTTGTCACAGTTGGCTATGGCTATCGCTCTTAACTGAAATTTTTATTCCATTTAAGCTCCAATCCAGGATCCACAGTCAAACAAAGCCTTTTTTGGATTAGAAAGTTATGTGACTTCACATATCCAATGAATCAGATATGCCCTCCACATTAATAGAATCAAACTAACAAGAAGAAAAATAAAGTAATGGCAAAAATTAGCTGAATTTTCACAGTAGTTATTTACAAACTACGTCTGTCCTCACTTTATCTTGGATTTAGTCTTCAGTCCTGGTCCAGCTGCAAGTGATTGCCAACTGACATGTGTCTTGAAGTTTGCCACACAAAATGTTCCAGACCTTAAAAGTACAATACCCACACATAACCCCTCCATTCCTAAGGCACTATGCTCCTCATCTATAATTACAACTTAAAATTTGAAGTTTTATCACCAAGAATGACATAGCTTCACTTGGCAGAGTTGTAGAAGTTGAAAAGGCAATTTGCCCATCAGGAAGCTGGTGAACAGCCATTCTGCACTTAGCACACGACTTAAGACAGCCAAAGGTTGAAATGGCCTTTCACGGGCTTTTCTATCTGACAGCTTTGCTCTCTCTGTGCTCCCTCCCACTAAGCCTTTACGTAGAAATGGGTTGCCTAGAGCTGATGGTGCTGACTTTCTGGCATTTAGGCATTTGTAAGATATCCTAAGAGCTGTTTAAAGCAGGTTTCCCATAAAAATTACATTTTCTTTCCTTTTTTATTTTTCAATCTTCAGAAATTCATTTAAAATCTATGTCAAAATTCCTGTTTCTGCTGAAAACATTGCAGCCCTGACAAGGGGAGAGATTTTTCTGACCTAGAAATTCCACAGTCTGTTTGCATATTTCTAGCTGTTTCATGTTCTCTGAATTTATACAAAAGAGTACCTGATCAACAAATCAGTAAAGCAATAGATCAGTAGATTCCTTTATACTTTTTCATTTCACTTCCTCAGACAGTTAACATTTTTAATAGTTTCCTTAGTTTTTTCCAATCCCATTTTCTACTGGAATTTTGTACTTTCGTCCAAGCTTTCAATAACCTGGAAAGCTTTTGCAACTTGTTTAACAACCTGTTTTCATTCCACCCACACATTAAACCTTGTCTTGCCACATCATATCCTGTTTGCAATGGGTACCAAATAATATGACTTGCTGCATTTCCTCAGTGCTGGTTTGTGGTACTGCCAACACAAGAGAAGAAAATGTCTTTGGAGTGTCTAAGACAGCTTGTCCTGTTTGGACCTACAATAACAGGTAGCTATCCACCAAACTGTAGAGGGATAAGCAGTTCTGTTATTACTCCCTGAATCATCAGTAAAAGGTAGGAAAGGGGTCAGTTTGGCTTAATTCAAATATATGTCAGTTTTATCTGACCTGAAACATGAATGCCACCTGTCTACATGACCTTTCTGCAGTATGAACAAAGCCACAAACACACAGTTTCTAAACGTCCATGGGCCATCAGAAACTTTCAATATTTATGATCAGAGCACTCAGAGCCTTACGGTCTTCCTATCCTTCCCATGAACCACAATGAATCAGGCCAAACCTTTTGGATGCCCTCCTGACAGCCCAAGCATCTGTCATAGGGTGGATTACTAAAACTGCAAACTGCTCACCTACAAAAGGACTGCTTAACAATGTGTGATTCCTCCTTGCCACAGAACCACAGGCACAAGTTTCACATAGCATACTTGCTTCCAGCTGCCTTGGTCAAAAGGGATGACAGCTTTTCAGATGTGACTTGCCAAGTATCTAGTGATGACCAAATTTATATTCCCTTTGCGGTTTTTACCAGTGGTACTTATTAGGTAAGATCCCTACTACCTCTTTATTCAATCCATTGCCCACTACCTGGAAAGAGACATAAACCTTTAGGTCAACTTAAAGCCAAAACAACTGTGTTAATCTAATAAGCAGAAGAATTACTGATAGCATACAATGCAAGTTCCACGTTTAATCACCTCACTGATGTGTAGGAATAATTTCAGTGCCCACATATCCACTACCTAATATGAGAATTCACTTAACATATTTTGGAGCTTAGTTTTATCAGTAATTTTTTTGCTTGGTTTTCATGGAAAAGTCTTGGTCAAATCAAGAAATAAACTTCTGCAATACAATTTTTAAAGCTACTTCATGCTGAGAAACAGCACATGAGATTTCTACAGAAAAGGCTGTTGAAGGATTGTGTTGCCATATACTTTTTTAAAAAACAAGGGAGGGAAGCTTTTCAAATGGAACAATTTGATGGCACTCAGAAAAATCGTTAAATCTGATAGATCTGAGATGCAAATGAGGAGAACTTTTGTCAAAGTTCAGTTTTCCAGAAACAGGCCCTTCTTTCTGTGATAGTCAGGACAATTAGATGGGAACAAAAGAAGCTAGCAAGTCTTCTCTCCTACCAGAAGAGGACGTTCTACCTTTATTTGAGTACTTTGTGGGAGAGGCCAATTGTGTGAGAAACTGCATGGGATGATGCATACATACATCAAGGACCACAGGAGGGTGTTCGAGTCTTTTTCTGCTCCCTTGAATGTTAGATTGGGGATTGCCAGGTTGGGCCTTCCCATTTTTTCTTGTCCAAAATCCAGATCCCTTCCAAATAATCAGTTTTGGTCAGGAGTCCTATCCACATCCTCGAAAAACTTTATGCAGACATGCTCCTTATCAGTGAGAGGGTTCCAAGCTAGTCCATTCTTGATACAAGAAACTGCTCTTCTGTTGAGAGGCAGCACACTGAGGGGAAAGGAATAAAAGGAAATAAATTACATCAGTACAGTGATACTGACATATCACAAAATAAATATTCCCCATATGTATATGTGTGCATGTATGTGTATGTGTATGTATATGTGTGTGTGTATATATATATATATATATGTTAATAGTTCAAGTTACACAACGTTACACTTGCAGATTACTTTTCCTCCTTCTCAGTCTTTTGCTGCAATTTTCCTCAGAGGCCACCCACTTAATATTTTGGATTATGGAGTCTGCTGTAGCTATGCCTATATTAGAAGTAGGACATGGAAATATATTTTATGTAAATTGAGAGCCAAATCTGAACTTTCTGAAAGTTTGAGATGTTAGTATATATGGGTTTTTCAAAAGGCTTTATTATTCCAAGATCAGGGCCAGCTGCAAAGATTGGATTCACATCCAAAAACCTATATTAAAATGCATACACTTCTTGGTAGAAAGAAGTTTTAAAACCTGTCAGGCTGAAAACAACACTCTTTTTGTGTGCTGCCTGACAATTCAGTTACAGATCGACCCTATTGGTCATTTGGTAATTTAAATGTGATTGTTGGCAAAGCAGAAAGGGGTGAGGGATTCATAAAGGGAGGCACACAGTGAGCAAGAAGAAAGCATTTCTGATTATACAATATATCCCCGACATGTTGTTAGTCACAAACCCAATATTTAGCATTTTGAAAAGAAAATTTAACCCCCCCCCCAACAAAACAATAAAAGAAACAGCAGCTGTTTCAACGTGATGTCAGAGAACAGGTGTGATACAAATCTCCATACCAGCGCAATCATATTGATCTCCTGATGATGCACGCATGAAGCACATGTGCAAACCTTATCGACCCATCCGGCGTTTCATTTCCAGGAACACGGCCTGAAAACGCCTCTCTATAATTGAAAACATTATCAGGATAAACACCGTATTGGCCAATTACTAAAAAAACATACACAAACCGAACACGGGGAGGTGAGCCTGCCCCCGCAGCGCTCCCGGCACGGCGGCCGGAGCTCCGCAGGTCCTGTCGGACGGGGGGACCGGGAGA
>NW_008655521.1:0-932 GCF_000695815.1 Acanthisitta chloris
CACAGCCTTCCCCTCCTCCACCAGGCAAATCACCTGATCACAGGAGGAGATCAGGTTGGTCAAACAGGGCCTGCCCTTCCTAAACCCATGCTGGCTGGGTTTGGTCCCTTGTCCATCCTGTAGGTGCTGTGTGATTACACATAGGAATCACAATGTGTGATCATGGATAATATGAGGCTGACCTGCTGGAAATACATACATAATGTGTGAGATCTAGTAGAAACTGATGACTAATATTTCACAACGATTGAGGAAAAATATACTACATTATGTATTACATACTGTTAATATCTCGAGTGCTGTTCCTAGTTGGTCAGCATGTAACAATGTTTCAGATTTTTTTGTGACCTTGAAATTGAGTTTATGATGGGCTTAGAACAGTGATGCTTTTTGTTCTAAACCATTATCTTAAGGTTTTAAATTTTGTTGATTTGAAATATCTAGGTAAGCCTGTAGGTCTAGGTTTAAAAAAAAAGAAACAAAGTCCTTCCTTTGAGAACATCAAACCGGTGGCCTGGTGAGCCACAGAAGACTTTGTACTGTTGACTACCTGATAAACAACATCCCTCACTTCATATTTTTTTATATGCTGGGCTCTGTGTTTCTCCCAGGGACATCTATGCTTTCTTCAGTAACAGCCTTAGAATTGCTGCTTTGAGATCTGAAAAGTGTGTATAGTGGTGCATCCTTAAAGTAGAGCAGAGATGGCCAGCAGACCAGATCTTGCAGCTGCATGCCAAAATATGTTGTATAATCACAAGTTGTATTTCAGAAATGTGGACTAGGGGCAGGATAATGATTGCATCATTCTGCTTTAAACTGGCACTTGAGTCATGCAGTAACCCCAGAATGATAGGTTAATTCAGGTGGAAAGGGACCTTAGGAGGTTCCTAGTGCAACCACTTGCCCAAAACAGGGTCAGCTGTGAGATC
>NW_008655521.1:958-5329 GCF_000695815.1 Acanthisitta chloris
TTTGAAAACCTCCAAGAACAGAGACTGTACAACTTTTGCAGTGGGTTCATACCTTTTTTGCCCTCATGGGGAAAATTTTTTCTCTTTAGATACATCTGAATATGTCTTGTTTGAACTTTTGCCCATTGTCTCCTATCCACCTGGAACCACTGCTAAGAACCTGGCTGCATCTCCTCAATCTCATCCCATCAGCGCTAATGGGATGCTGTTGGATGTCCTGAAGCCATCCTTCCTCCAGGCTAAACTAACCCAGCTGCCACAGCCTCATCTTGCAGGGCCAGTTCTTCAGCCCCTATCATCTTGGTGACCCTCCACTGGAGTCACTTCTACGTGCAATAGCAAGTCCTGAGATGATAGTCAGTGCATCTCTTCTCCAGTCCCCTCAAGACAGATTAAGATTACTGTACCATATATGTGACAATCCCAGTGTAGAGCTGCGTGTTTGAACTGTATGTAGCTCCTGAGCAGTTCGAGAGTCAGAGGTCAGCTACCTACACATCCTCTAATCCTGAAGGTTGAATCAGTTAGGGCCCAGCTTACTATATAAAGAAGCAGACATAATTGGATTTATGAATCATTTAAGTAGGACTGGGCTGACTGATTTGTGTGATTTTGCAGGCTGATGACAAATGGCAGTCTAAAGAGATTGTCTGTAAGGGAAGGGTGAAAGGCTGTTTGGCAGCTTGGTATTTTTAGAAACTTCTGCAGTGCCTCTCATCACAGGATCATGAACCCTTGCTTAAAAACAAAAGCAAAACTGACATCTCTGTTCAGACAGTTCAACAACTGGACTAGCAGCCTACATTCACAGTATCTCTTGCTGAAATCAGTTCCCAGCCTCTTTAAGGAGGTTCCCTGCTTGCGATGCTGTCTAGCAGCACTACCGAGTGTTGAACTTTAACATTTAAATAAACAGAAAAAGAAATGATTGTCAGAGGGACAGGTTAAAAGGCTTGATGGCAGGGAGGAGGCGGAGAGAACCTGAATCACAACATGGTAAGAAGTCTTGGTTGCTGCAGGCAAGTTGCTGAATATCCCTGACTTGGTTGGCAGGAGTAACTGAGAGGCAGCTGCTGGTTTTAAATTTGCATCCTATAGTGTAGTGTTAAGTGGGTGTTCCCTCTGTGGATGCTGGAAGCAGCACAACTGCTTCATTCACAGTAGCCTGAGATAATTTACAGAATACATCCTAGGTTTTGCATGACTCAGGCTACAGCAAGTGATCTCTCCAAATTAGTGCTACACAGACTGTAGATTCAATCTGATTGTAGGCAAACAGTGTCTATCTTGATTGCTGAAACTAAAAATCTCAATAGTAAATGTGTTCACTGCAAATTATTTGCTTGTTTTTCAAAAAGTTCATAGCTATTAATCTTTCCATTGAAGTAAATTTCAAAATTTCTGCACACCCACATAACGTCTCATGAAATCTCCTGCACGTGACGGTGCTTTTGGGTTATTGCATGTGCAGAATAGCTGGTCCTAAACACTGCAGAGGGTTGAGCTGCACATTTATAGCCCACTTCATATAATTTTGACATGGTGCTGGAACCCAGCTTTTACTCTTCATGATGCTGCATCCCTTCCCAGACTGACTACAACTGTACCTACACCTCCCATTTCAAAGGAAGACCAGCGAGTGAAACATGCAGGTAGCAAACATTCAAAGTGTGCAGGACCTGCACAGACAGGTCAGAACAATTTGCTCAGGCTCCTGCCCCTCTTCTGCTTATGCTGCTGTCCCAAGTCAGTATTGGCTTGTTCATGGGTATTCTGTATCCAGAATGCAGGGTCTTGTGGTCTTTAAGAGAAGCTGAGACAGGAGGAAAGGTTATATCTAATGACACACTTAAGGATGTGCTTCTTCAAGCTGCTGTTTAGGGATTTGGTTTTGTTTTCCTTTGGCTTATATGGGAAGGGAATGAGGATCCTGTCCTCCTGTGGAATAGCTGTTAAGTGAACTGGGTGAACTGTTCTCCCTTTTCCTGCTGCAGGAGGCGGAAACTTGAAGTTCTGAAGGAGTCCCAGCAGCTCTCACTGTTTACACTGGTATCATGTATCCTTCCACTTTTTGTTTAGTTGGCATCATCCTCCCTGCATAAGGCCTACCTGCACATCCACCCTGGGAGGATAGCTTGGTCAAATCACAGAAAGTGCCCAGAAAGGCCTGGAAGTTTCTTCTCTGTGGTTGAATTGCAGAATAAGTAACATGTAGATTGTTACTGTGTTGATACTGACATCCATCAATGCCATCAGTAGGGGCATCTGGGCACCTGCCTGAGCTCCAGCGTGAGCATGAGCATGAGCACTAGTAGCCACATTTCTTCCCGCTCACATTTGCAGGCTAGTATGGGTTGATTTATCTGCCTGTTGTGGTAGAGTAGTTGTTTTGAAAACAGAAGAAAGCAGGAAAGGGTATGTGTACTTGGTACTCATAGGAGTGAGAAATTTTATGGGCAAACATGGGAAATATTTTGATAAGCCCACATGGAAAATATATGGAGACAGACTGATAGGCCCTCCCCAAGTGTTGATTTGTGGTAAGGAATTGAAAACCATCCTATCTTGCTTGCATAGCTGCGGTCAGTTCCTGCATCTGTGTTACACTTACCTCAGGCTAGCTAGGTGTGTTAACCTTGGTTGCTGCCCTACAGCTCAGGGAAGTGTAGCCTCATGAACCCCAATGTTAGTGGTAACACCTTGTGGTCTTGATAAAGTCACAAAACATGACTAAAAGGAGGCTTTAGGCCAAGCCACAGCTTTTATCTGGAACGAGAAATAATCCTCCTTGGTCTTGGACAGGATAGGCAGACCCTTAGATTGCTCTGACTGGCACTGCCTGCACTTCTCAAGAGGCTGTGTCTAGTGGGGGAATTGAGTGTTAGCTTTTCATTTTCTGCCAGAGCCTCTGTGGAAGGAAGCAGCTGCAGTAGGCTGGTGCTTTACTTTATGCTGCCATGAACTTAGCTTGTGTTAAGAGACTGCAGTCACAGCGATCTAGTGGCTTCTCCTTTCTCTGTCCAACTTCATGTCTGACAAATTCTCTTTTTGGAAAAGTACGTTGTCATTTGGCTTAAAACAAAAGTTCTTTCACCTGAAACTATGTAGTTGTTTGCAGCAAAATCCTACTATATCCTATTAAAGCTAAAACTAGCTCATGTTTTCATTGTGTCATGTCATTTCAACAAGTACAGGACAGTGGATTTCTCTGCTGATGCCATGATGTAATATCCTCTGCTGACTTTGCCAGGCAGTGTTCGCTCTTTGGAAAGTTGCCTCCACATTGCAGAGGTGTGCAGTGGTGTGGAGAGTGACAGCCGTTTTGCCTTGGCACTGTGTCCCGTGGAGAAATTCTTGATGCCAGATGCTATCATAGGATCCCATGTGTCTGAGGGGCCTGGTCCCCTGTGCTTCATTTTTCCAAGTGGTCCTGACTTTGGTCATATCCTCGTCTGCTAGTGTTGCAACAAAAGTTATATATATGGTATCACTTGCTCACAAAACTGAGAGGAGGGCGGGATGAAAGTTCACGCTCTGCCATTTTTCTATCTTCAAATTTGAGGGTAGGCTATACAAAGTAACAGGCTGTTTGCATTCTTTATTGTTGGGTTGTTGGGGTTTTTTTTAAATGTTGGCTTAAGAAAGCTCTTCCCTTGCAGTTTGTCCTCATTCTTAGTTTCTTCCTTCCAAGCATTGATTCAAGTATTGCCTCATCCACCCGAAATAGCATAAATACAGGAAGACAGGAGCACTGGGAAAGAATTCTTTATTTCTGAATGCAAGTGTGGTTGAATTTCTGCCTGTCTTCTCCTCCCTGTTGCTTTTAGTGACTGCTCATTTCTGCAAGCTCGAAAACAGCTACCTCAGGAACGTGCTTTTTTTAGAATCTGTAATTACAGCCCCAAACCCAAGCACTTTGGCCTCCCGAATTAATAGCAGAGTTGACTTTCAAGACCAATGTGGAGGAGCTGTTAGCTAGTGGGAAGGTAACCTGGCCAAGGCTGCAGACTTGAGGAATCCATCAGCTGCGTGTGGGGGGTTTTCAAGTCCAGGTCCTCCTAAAAAAACACATAGACTGAAAAGGTGGAGGTGACCTGTGCGTGTCTGTTTTGACAACACAGACCTGTGCATCCTGCCCAAAAACGCTCGTGCCAGAAACACTGCTCAGCTTCGCCCCATCACTCCCATTTACCCTCGAACAGGCGTCGGCTGCCAAGGGCAGGAATACTAGAAATATTTTCGCAAACGGAGAATAACAATTCTTTTCTTCCTAGGGAGAATGACAGTGTTTCTTCGCCTCCCCGGGGCGTTTGCAGGCTGGATTGGCTGGCGGCGGGGGCGGCCGTGCTCGGGCAGGACAAAGTCTCTCTG
>NW_008655522.1:0-26245 GCF_000695815.1 Acanthisitta chloris
CAATCCCCTCATCCAAAACATCAACAATGATATGAAAGAGCGCCGTGCCCAACACTGACCCCTGGGGAACACCACTAGTGTCTGGCTGCCAACGGGACACAGTACTGTTCACCACCACTCTCTGGGCCATCCAGCCAGTTCTTAACCCAGCAGAGTGTGCCCCTGTCCAAGCCATGGGCTACCAGCTTTTTCAGGAGTATGCTACGGGAGGTGGTGTCAAGGGCTTTGCTGAAGTCCAGGTAGACTATATCCACAGCCTTCCCCTCATCTACCAGACAGGTCACCTGATTATAAAAAGAGATAACCCATCCTGACTGGGTCTGATCCCTTGTCCATCCTGTAGGTGCTGTGTGATTGCGCTTAGGATGATCTGCTCCATGACATTGCCAGACACTGAGGTCAGGCTGACAGGTCTGTAGTTTCCCGGATCCTCCTTGAAACCCTTTTTGTGGATTGGTGTGACATTCGCCAACTTCCAATCATCTGGGACCTCCCCAGAGAGCCAGGACTGTAGGTAAATGATGGAGAGAGGCTTGGCGAACTCTTCCACTGCTCCCTCATCACTCTGGGATGGATCCCATCCGGTCCCATAGACTTGTGAGGATCCAAGTGGCTAAGCAGATCTCTAACCATTTCCTCTCGGATTTCAGGGGGGCTATTTGGCTTCCTATCTCTGTCTATCAGTTCTAGAGTCCAATTGTCCTAAAGACAATCTGTCCTGCTATTAAAAACTGAGGCAAAGAAGGTGTTAAGTACCTCAGCCTTTTCCTCATCTTGGGCCACTCTGTTCTCTCCCATGTCCAACAAGGAATGAAGGTTTTCCTTGCCTTTCTTTTTGCTATTGATGTGTTTATATAAACACTTTTTGCTATCGCTGACAGAAGTGGCCAGATTTAATTCAAATTGTGCCTTTGCCTCTCTAATTTTCTTCCTACGTGACCTGACTATATTCCTGAACTCTTCTTGAGTAGCCTGCCATTTTTTCCAGAGTTGGTAAGCTCTCTTTTTCTTCATAATTTCCTGCAAAGTCTTCCTGTTAAGCCAGGCTGGACGCCTTCCCCGCTGGCTCTTCTTAAAAATGTTTAGAATCCACTGTTCCAAGAGATAACAGTGAAGTTGAAGAAAGGATTTATTCTAAAAATATATTTCTGAGATGCATCTTGTTGTGTAAGTGGAGTTATTCCTGAAATACAATTATATGAATAAAAGGCAGGTTGAGAGCAGAAAAGTAAATAAATTAGTGGCAGAATTAATAAAGCCAGTGTCTTTATAGCTATCACTTGCTTTTATTGATGAGAGCCTCAGCCCAAGCTCCTAACACCCTAGTTTCAAGTAAAAATCCAATATGTAACCATAAATTTCAAGCAATAGGAAATTCAACCCAGCTGAAATCAGTCTGTCAGCAGAAGAGTGTAACCAAACCCAAACCTTGCCCGCAGTGTGGATTTCCCAGTCTCTCTCACATTAGTGTAGTTGGGACTCATATTATGCCCCCAAAGTCTTTATTTTTTTCACATCACATTATCTGTTGATTAGCTGATGTGAACTAATCGTGAATACACACACATACACGATTTAATTCAGGTGGGCAAATTGAGTGAAAACATGAGCTTTACAGATCTCTTTGGGAGCTCCAAAGGCTCCTGCTTATACTGTTTTCCCCAGGGCTCTCTGCCAGTGCTGCCCTGCCTAAGGCTGTGACAGAGAACTGAGCAAGGCAGGTCCAAGTGGTGATTGCATCCCCTCTGTCACCTCCCCACAAACCTGCTATCAACCCTTACACAGTTTAGGGTTAAGTAGCTTTTCTCAGTCCCTCCTGCCCTTCAGTCAATATGGGCACTACTTCACAGGGGACTGAGGTACAACAGGTCATAAGCAGCAGCTGACCTCGGAAGGATAAAATGTCTATGAGGAGGCTCAGACTTCTAGGAGGGAGAAAGGAAGAGAGATGGTGGTGCCCTGGATGGACTGAGGAAATTTTGTTTTCCTCAGCAGTTCCAGTTTTAAGTCCCACTGGACATAGAAAATGTTTATTCCTCTATCACTTGTGGCTTAAAAACAGCATACCTAACGCTAGAGAACCGGTGTTTGCTTTTCCTGCTTGTAAACTTACCTGCAGTGGTTAAATTTCAGTAGAGCTGAAATCTGTTTTATAATTGTTTTACTGGGGATAGTAAAAAATTTGGCATCAGAGCAAAGAAATGAAAGAGGGCAATAGTCATTGCTGATATCATGTCAGAAACAAACTCTTTCAATCCCTTTCTTGTACAGGGCATGTTGTAAAACCATGTGGGCATTGACAGTTCTATTTTGCTATTTCTGTTCCTCTTCCAGCCTTCCTTCTATCTCTGCTTTCTCTTTTGTTGTCTTTTGTGGCACTCTTCAGGATGAGAAGAAAGCAATCCCAGCAGAAATAAACAAACAAAAAAGTTATCTCCTCATTTATGGAAACTGTACAAAAAGCAACAATATTCTCAATAAGACTACTTTGGAGTTTTAAGGACTTGAAGACCTTTGTTTGCTGATGAGGAAGTATATTTTTCACTGCAGACCATGAGCAATTGTCTCATTGCCCCAAGTCATGCAAATAAAGTGTTGCAGAGTCCATGACCTCAGCATTACTGCAATGATCATCTCACTGCTTTGATTAACTGAAGGACCATCAGGTTGATGTCCTGAAATCAATGAAACTCAAGTCGATAAGAGAAAGAAGCCGTCCAATCACAGACACAACTTTCATTCCCCTTGGACAGAGATGGCCTCAGTACCGCACCTGGATGGTTGGAGAAGGGCAGATCCCTGTCTTCATTCAACAGCCACACTTTCTCCACCAGGTTAGAAACCTGGACCCCAGAAAGCACCTACTTTATGTGCGTGCCACTGTATACTTCCCTAAGCATTTCTTCTAGTCATTAGTTTTCTAAGACCAGTCCCTATCCCTGGGCTATACTGATTGAGTCAGCATCCGCAGGGATCCTGGGTTACACTGAGCTAGCATCCAGCCCAGGACCCTGTCCCAAAGCACAGGCTGCAGGGGCTTGCAGAGCCCAAGTCCCAGAGCAGAGGCCAACATTCCCAGTCCACCCTTCCCTTGCCCCAGGGCACTGGGAACTTACCCAGACAGAGGCTGCATCTATATCACCTGTATTTAAAAGCCACCATCTATTCTTCAGACATCCATTTAGTTCTGCTTTGAACCTGTCTATACTCCTGGCCTCCACAACAGCCCATAGTTAAGAGTTTCATGGTTTAACTATTTGTTGCGTGGAAAAGTAGCTATTTTATTTTATATTAATCTTTGAATCCATCAGAGCTTTAAAAACAGGACAGAAAAACACCCCCACCAAATCAAACCAGTTTTTAACCCTCTCACAAAAACAAATAGAAGAAAAGGAAGCAGTTTGATTTGAGATCAGGTTTCCAGAAGGACTTTTTAAACCTTCCTAATTTAGTATATTTAAGCCCAATGAAATGAGCTATGTAAAAATAAATAAAAAAGTCTCAGCCTTTAAAGAACCAAAATTACCAGAAGCTTCTGCTACTAGAAAATTCCTCTATTACATATTTGGCAGCGAAGTGGCTGCATAGACAGATGACATGCCATTAGAGTCCATATAAGTAACCGCTAGGGAAAGCACCTGCTGCAATACAGAAGATGTTGTTAGAAATGCAAAGATCTGATTGAAAAGCAATTTATATTCCAAGCAAATGCATAATAAGAGAAGACATACTACCCAGCGTAGAGCTTCCTGCAGAGGAAAGTGACACACAATAGAAAGTAGTTAATCCTGGGGAAATAATTAAACAAGATTAAGGGGAAAATATATTTTAGAATATACAGTGCTTAGCCAAAATACAGCTGATTCATCTTAATGAAAAGCGAGTTTGTCCTCCTGGTCATGGAGTCTTGCAATCTAGAAAAATTCTTTAAATTAAGGAATAGAGATGGGGATACTGAGTCTAATTCAGCAATGAGATCATACTATTTCAGTGGCTGCACCTGCCTACTGTTGATTAAAATGAGCATGGGCAAGGAAATTCTGGTTTTGATTGAGAATAAATATTATTTCTTCTCTTACACATCCCTGTTTCTGAGAGAAATGGGAACAGAGAGAGCACAGACTCTTGTCTGCCCTTTTTGTACCAGTAAAAAACATGAAGGGGAAGTCAGCCTGTGGTTTCTGCCCTATCTCTTTGCTCCCCTGGATGTCGACAGAAAGAGTACTATTAAAGCTGGCAGGAGACTGAGTCAGACCTTGGAGTTATATACGGAGAAGTGGAACAGTGCCGAAGAAAAGAGGCAAGATTGCCTGATTCGTGCTGCTCAACTTATAGCCAGCAGAGGACAAAACCCAAGCTGGAAAAGGACAGAGCAGAAAATCTTACTAACTTTCACAAGTTGAGCACCTTTCTCCTGGTAGGAGAGAAACAACTGACAGCTGTGCTTAGGGATAGACCTTAGGTAAAATGAACAACTGAACCGACCCTAGTAACACTGTGGGACTTCCTTGTAATAAGTATTGATTGCCAATGGCTCTTCTTATCCCTTGTTCTGCTCTGGAAGAGTTATGCATCTGTACCATATGGACAGGGCATGCTACCATGCTAACCTCTCATGAAACTGTTTAAATCTAAGGGGCAAGTCTTGATTGTGGTGGAGGCAGGAATAGACAGTAAGATGCAAATATTGAAGTAGAGACAGTTTGTTGATGAATTCTGCACTGCACCTGTCATCAAAGGCTTGAAGAAATAAAAAGCAAAGAAACCAAGAATTATATATACATATACATGTGAACATGTACAAGTATGTTCATTTTTTGTCTTCACAAATCTACTTTTTACTTCTTAGTCTGTGTGTGTTCATGTAATTTAGTAGTCTCCTGGCCAGTGTTTTACTTATCCTCTCCTGTCACTGAGCCCCTGAAGGGTGACACCACACTGTCAGTCAGGGTGATGCTCTGTGCAAAACTGCAGGAGCTGGCAAGGGGATATATGATGTTCCCTGTGGTCTTAGGACCTACAGCTGAACTGTACCCTATGAAAGCATGCTGGCATTGGCACTTCTCCCCTAGGAACCGGAAAGTCACATAGAGAGCCAGGATGCTGGCTGGATGCAGCACAACTGAAGGGTTTGTCTTGTGCTCAGCCCCTTGGCACTGCTCTGGTGCTAGTCTGCAGCAGGGACTCACCTGAGCTTGTGGTTATTTCCAAGGTCTGATGCACAGCTCATTGCCATAATTTCAGTGGTCACTGGTGAGATCCTGAATATCAGCTCAAAACTGAGTTTCCAAATAAGTGACTGCAGGTTCTTCACCTCTGAGTGCTTTTGCAAACAGAAGCAAGAAAAATGCTTCCAAAATGATAACAGCAAAAATCCGACTGCAATCTGCAAGTCAGATAGGAACACAAAGAGCATTTCATCTCCTTTGTGATTAAGAGTGAGCCTGACACGTGGAAAACAACCAGACCACACAGACAAAGGAACATTGGAAATAATAACCTTTAAAGAAGCACATCTGAAATAAATAACTCATCCAATGTTTAAATTTGACTAGCGAGTACAGATGCCAAATGCATTTCAGGAATAGCTCAGCAATGACTGAGTACAACATTTAATTAAGTGATTATATAATCAACCCTCTGTTTTATGAAGCAATAATTCAATTCCCAAGTGAGTAAGCTATGAGGCTGAAGGTTGGGCAGTTTATCACCGTGAAGGAATCTGATTACTGCTGAGGAAAACATAAGGACAATGATGTTATTGTTAAAATACTAGTTTAATTAATATAAAATTAATAAGTCTTTTTAATAAGTCCTCATAGTAATGCATAGCCTGCCAGAAAGATAGTGCTTTCTCCATTTTCCATGTGGAAGTGATGGTTATTTATGGCCATGCGGAATGTGCGGGAAGTTAATGATGTCACACAGTCGATTTATTTGGGATAAAATTACAAGAGTCATTTTATCAGGGAATTATATAGTTCTACTCTTGGAGTATAAGTAGACCAGAGACCCCACTTATGCTGTTAAAGAGATCAGACAAGGTAACTACATTGCTGGAAAGCTTTACACTGGATTATTAACAATAATTCCACTAAACCAGCAGTTCTAGCCCAATTGAGCTATGGCTTCACATATACACAATATATGATCAGGGAGATCTGATCAGCAGTTGGTGAAAATACATATATTATCAACAGTGTATATGAAGTTGTACTAGCCACACAACTTGCTCTGGCTACATAATGCCTTATGCTAAAAGGGTACCAGAAGAAGTTAGGGAATGAATTGCATTCATTTATACATGTTTGGTGTTTGTTTACAGTTCTGTTTAGATTATTTTAGTATAAATTTCAGCAAATCAGACTAGGAATTAAGCATAGAGGGCAGTTTTGAAAGACATTCGGAGTAATGTAGATGGAAGAATGATTACTACATATGAAGCATCAGAGCCACAAGGAAAGCAAAAGGAGAAAAGAGCAAAAGGAGTGTGAATTTGGGAAATCATCTGGGTATAGGGACAGGACAAGTTTAAAAGGAAGCGAGATGCAGTGACTGGCGTGATTAACATATACAATTGCAGTTTTCAGAGCTGAGTGGATAATGACTTTAGAAGGGTGTGAAACCTTTTTGCTGCTGCTGCTATTGCATTTGCAGAGGGTCAGGAAACCCATGTGCAGACTCAGCATTTCTGAGAGACACCTGAGAAGATGTCCCACCTGCTTTAAGACGTCTAAATGTAAAGAAAGAAAACTAAAAATCAAAAGAGTCTGAGCATCGAATTTAGCCTATAGCAGTAAATTCTGCTTTTACTGTGGCACTAGGATATTATGGGCTGTATTGCATGCTGGATTCCCAGGATGGGCGCTTCAATGGTCTGCAGACCACGTAATCATTGATTTGGTGCCTTGAAATAGAGATTATAGGGAAAGCTGCTGGGGAAAATAGCACTAATATAGACTGAGACTGGTTACTAAAACGAGGAGGAAAACTATTAGGTTGCAATCATTTCATAGGAAAGTGTTCTTAAGTGAGGGAAAAGGAGTTTATGTTCCATGTAGAAGAATCCCCACAGAACAGTTTCAGCTTATTAGTACTAAATTAACCACAGCAAATGAGTGCCACTATTGTAAATGACCTGGCATTTTATAAGCACAATGGGCTCAGTTTTAAACTATTTCACACACATAAAGAAAGTGAGATGGAAGATAAAAGCAAGGAAATCCACCCAGCAGTTGCAGCTTCCAATACTGCTGCAGAAGAGTGTTCTCAAGGGTGCACACATAAGTACAATGAGATTTGCTTTGCTTCTGGACCACTGGCACTCAAATATAAGGCTTGAACAGAGCAGTGATAGCCTTTAACAGAGAAAACATTAGGCCTATGCACAAGTTGCTAAACAATGAGGAATGTAACCCTTCTGAGAGAGAGGAGTGACTGAAAGCATTTAAAGGTGGGAAAGTAACAGCATGAGTCAATGTGGGTGAATGATCTGGTGAATGGGACAGTTCCTTTAGAATCATGGAAACATAGAGTCATTAAGTTTGGGAAAGACCTCTAAATTTATCAAGTACAACTGTCAACCTAGCACCACTACCACATTCACTACTAAACCATGTCCTCAAGGGCCACATCTACACATTTATTTGGACACTTTCAGGGATGATGACTCAAACACTTCCCTGGGCAGCCTGTTTCAAGGCTTAACAACCCATTCCATGAAGAAAGTTTTCCTAATATCTAATCTGAACCTCCCCGGGTGCAACATGAGGCCATTTCCTCTTATCCCATTGTGCCATAACATAGCCCAGGATTTCTCTGTGTTGTGTCCCAGAGGGGCTCTACACAGAGCTAGTCTCTGCTATGCATGCCGAGGATACAGGACAAGTTCATGGACCAGTCAGCTGGACCTTCTTTTAAGTCAGGGACAGGACAACTCCCATCACTCCAGATTCTGAAGACATGCTGCAACAGAACCACTATCCTGCAGGTTATGGCCTGTGGCGAGTGCTCTGCTAGCTTCCTTCATGCAAGTGCAGCAAAACCTGCTAGATTCAGTGAATTTAGGCTTGAAGTTTTGATGTTCACAGGATTTCACATGTCAAACCGGCAATCAAATAGCCAAAACAGAAATAGTAGGAGGCTGCAGGCAACACAGAACAGATTCTGATGCCTGTTTCCAAGATATATTAACAAGACAAACATTAACCTACCAAGACAAATATTAACCTACCATCCAGACTACCAATTAACAAGCAAAGCTGTTGGTACACCAACATCGGATATCAAAGAGCATCAGATACATTTATGCTCTTCTTAGAGTTTACTACACTTCGGCACTTTCCTTCTCAAAAGTTTTACAAAAGCTCTGAATTATTAACTCAGATTTTAAAATGCACTGAGCTTCCCAGATACGACATCTAACAATGTTAACGACGGCTGGTTTCAGAACTCCCAGTAGAATATGCATGCAATTAACGTTCTCCTCCTCTGAACAGAAACCTAGAGGTTTGCAAAACACACCATATGTTTGTCAGTTTGCCAATGAATCAAGATGTTTTTGCAGCCTTCTGAGTTTCAATAATTAATGGTAATGTCTAAAACCTAAATCACAGTTCAGGGGCTCAGAACAGAACTTTTGCCATGTCCAGTGTTGTTCAGCATCATCAGAGCTAGACATCTCAGGTGAAAAACTAAACATTTGTACTAACTCCCATTTTTCCCTTCCCTACCTGATCTCCCACCCCACTACCATTGCTCCTTCCTATATATATGACTGGATTCCTGCAAAAGGCTTATTTATTATGGACAGTAACGCTATTGCTGCAGTGCAGGCTTTGGTCTCAAACACCTGAATGTTCAATGCTCCAGCATGTTCTGCCTAAGTTTGATGACTAAATGATGCCAGTTTACAAGTCTGAAAACATACTTTATTCTCATCAAATGGCTTGTTATTTGCTTTAGCAGACTATTAGAAACAGTTAATACAACAAAGCTAAACAAACAAAATAAATCAATTTTAAAATTGTTTTCACAAGCAAGAGGGCTAATTTTTATGAACCATGTTTTTTCAATTATTATTTTTAAATGTAACTGTTTGAAAGACCAATACAGAAGAGAATACTTAATGTTAATACCTCATATACTTCTTTCCTTCACGCCTGGGTAAGTCTTCTGAGACCTCTTTTGCTTCCACACTTGTGCATCAGCACTCCTGTCTTGGCTGTGACTTTATGAGTAGGTTTCTTTTCTTTGAGGTGATGATTTTGCTTTTGCTAGGCTACTAAAAGTGTTTTTCTTTATTGATTCCCAGTTGATCTGACCTATTCCAGTCTTTTCCCCAGACAGATCTAAATTTGCAGTTCAAAATGGCTAATAAAGGAGCAGGAAATTCCTTAACTATCTATAATATGCTGGAGCGCTCCCTTGCCTTTTTTCCCCTCCAGAGAAGTACTGCAGGAAGTATTCCAGTAATAATTATAATGTCACCAGCACTTCTACTTCAAAACTCTAAACATCACTTGAAATGGGTTATTCTTAAGCTTGGCTAGTAACATGCTCATTTCAGTATTATTCATAAAATGGCTAATTTTTACAATTGATGAATTTAATTTATATCTAGCCTGCCATATAGGTTAGCAGTTCCCAAGATCAGCATAATTTTAATTAACCTGTTAATTTTTCTCAAGTGCACCACAATAATGTTGGTGTCATGTCGAGAGAAGAGAACTTTAGGACTTATTAGTTTTAACAATACTCTCCAACACGGCCCCTGCACAGAGCATAGAGTACATTAAAAATATTCAGATGAATTCCTTCAAGAATCAACCAATTGCTTCTGCCTGACAGATGTGTGGGATATACCAGCATCATTTGAACCACTATCATCCTTTCAATTTCTGGAGTAAAACCACTCCCTAACAGCATGCAGCACGATAAGCAGAACAATGTAGACTGGAACTGCCAAGACATTTTCTGGAAAACAAAACAATTCAAATCCTATCATGAGAACTGTGGCACAACACTAAGAGATCAGAGGCATTTTATTATGTGAGCTCTCTTTCCTTTTAAAGATGGCACCACCAGCAGCAGCAGCAATGAAACTTTCTGGCTTAAGCCACCTCTGAATATTTCTGGGGTTTCTATCGCATGATGACTTGCTTGGAGCACATTCTTTACTAAATTGATGTAGCAGCACTAATGGAGTGACCAGAAAAGAGAATTAATACTAACTATGGCTTGCACCAATATAGTTTATTTCAGCTTGAAGGTGGCATCAGAAATCCCAATACAGATAACATCTGAATCCTATTAAGCCTTGATGTGAGACAAAATTATTGAGATACAACCTTGGCTGTGGCAAACACAAATGTTTCCTTTAAAGATTCGCTATCTGTTTTGTAAAAAGTATATCCAGTCCACCTCCACATGACCATTTTAAACCAATTTTAAACCCAAAACTTTTGTTTTCCTTCTTAACAGTCCATTTCCCAGCTTCATGAAAATAGTAAACAACAATATTGCCCTTCCCTTGAGAAAAAGATGTATTTGTTGATTTGGAAAAAAAACAAAAAAAGCCACCCCACAATTACTTCAGAACTGAAAAGATTTTGCCATTCAAAAAAAACCCAAAAAAACTCAAAGGGACCCATGATCAAAATCCCTGTCCAGCACATAAAATTGTTTAAGCTGGAAATGCTGGTGCAGTGACTCCTGGGTGCTGCAGGATAAGAATCCTGTAACCTCAGGCTCCCACTTCCCACTAGAAATCTCTCAGTTGCTTGCCCCATCACCTTCCTGGTCTTCTCCAATGCAGTGGGTCCACAAGACAGAAGACCTTGCTGTCCATGGGACTCAGGCTGGGCAGGATGCCAGGCTTGCAGGGAAAGGTAGGGACATGGAGAACTGGCACAAAAAACCCACATGGAAGAGCTGGGCAGAAAAATTCTGACAAAAACAATTTTCCATTGAAAATTGCTCATTCAGGAAAGGAAATTGTGATTTTTCACTCACCCTGCAGGGACTCCAGCAGAGCACCGTCTGCTTTCCTGTCAGCTCACTCTCTCCCCTCCTCTCCCTGCTAAACTTAGCAGTCATCAAAATTATGCAGGCTGAGGAAACTTCAGGTTTCCCAGATGGAGACCATGAGCTCAAAACCACTTGTGGCTGCAGGTCGTCAACCAGGATTCAAAGAGTGCAGATCTGGGTCCCACAGTAGGAAGCAGGGGAAGAGGTGACTCGTGGATATAGAGCTTGAACTCCCCTAGTGATGTTGCCTTCTGAAAGCCTTAAAGTGAGACATTTTTGATAGTTTTATAATTGCTTCCATTAAGAAAATCCCTGCTGAGGGGAATTTCATAAGTTGTTTGAGGGCTTATTTTTTGTGTGAATTTCACAGTGAATGGACAGTCTAGCTTTAGTCTGGATTCAAACAGGAAAATATTTTTCAAAGTATTTTTTTATTTTAAACCAAGTCAAAGTTTATAATGTCAACTCTATAATTATTCTCCTTCAATCACAGTTGAAATTTTCCATGCAGGCAGAGAGAGAACAAATACAGTTGAACATGAAAATGTCTGAGAATTTCTCATGTATGGAGAAATCTTTGGTTGCTGTACAGCTTCCATCTGGACTTTTAGGCCACTCTTTTCTCATCCCCTATGCATGAGATACACCAGAACGTTTGCCTGCCACAACAATCCCTGGAGGCCCTGGTTAGACACAAATCCTAACTCTACTTTAAACTTATACCTAGGTCTGATCCAGGCCTTCAGCTAGCTAGAAAAAAAGTGAAAAGTGAGAGAAGTTGGTAGTGAATGGCAGAAATAACCTGAACATACTTTGATGACTGGTCCACAAAAGCCATCCATCCCACATGCTCTGAATTTTGCAAACAAGACCCCTCAAAACTTTTCCTCCATGTACCTGTTGATGAGAGTTTTCAGGGCTCCCAAATTCAGTAGTACAGCTTAGCAATTCACACAGAAGACAGTGCAGTCTTGAGGAAGGACTGGGAGAATTAAGCATACAACCTTACTGACTCCCATTGTCTGATGAAGGCACAAAAATGGGCAAAGGCAGGCAGATTTCCACATTGTCACACTGAATAGAAAACATGCTTACTGCATTTAAAGACTCAAAAAAAGCTGTCACCCTGGAAAATGCTGTCATACATGCTAAGTGCAAGAACATGTTGAGCAACGACATGCACAGGACTGGATCAAGAGGTTGGGAAGTACTCCACACCTGGTTCAGTAAGAGCAGGCAATTGCGTCACTGTTGTGTGGTGCTGCCAGTGGTCAGCAAAATGGTCATACTACTGCAGAGAATCTTGGGAGACGGGAGACTCCCCAGGGAAGGGAGTGAAGGAACCTGCCACTGACTCCTCAGTGGGAGCAGCCTGATGGGGCAGTGAGAACTGCCCAGAGGCAGAGGCACACCCCTAGGGCAGTGAGAACAGCAGGTGAGGAGGAGGAGGAGACCCCCCAGAACATCCTCCAACAGCGATGACTGCTGCCATGGCAACAGCAGCTATATGAGAGAAGGGGAGAGAAGCACCAGCTGTGGCTGGGTGATTGTTTTCTCCCTTATTTTCAGCAGAACTGCTCAGCAGTGTGTTGCTGGGTTTAAAGGCTGAAAGGGCAGATGCCTCTCTGCCAGCAGTGCCACCTTGGCAGCTCTGCCCACAGGTTGTGTGTACCTGCACACCACTCCGAACACAGGTCTCTCCTGGTTCCCACTAGACCCTGAACTACCTTGCACTATTTTCACGCATTTAACACAATTCCTCCTTGCTTTCTGTAGCTGTGAGACAGAAAGGATCACTAAAGTGCCCCCACGGTTGTAATCTGCAGACTACAGGCACAGTCTGCTCTCAGCTGCACCAGCACAGACTCCTGTACCTTCATCCCTACTCCAGATTTAGTTTCTTATAACCAAATCATTCTGCCCTGTAGCCTATTGGATCAAGCTCTGCCCCTGGCATGACACCTCTGATCCTACCCTTGACCACCTAAGGAGTTTGGTGTGCAAGTCTAAGCCAGACTCCATCCATTCTCAAGGGCACCTGCAGCAGGCGAGTTATCCAAAGATAAAGAGACAACTCATGTTCTGGAAATGCAAGCCCTTAGCATCAGATAGGATAAATTGCCCTCTGAGGGCAACAGAGCGACACTACTCAACCAAATTAAAGTGCAATATTTGAAGCCTAATGTCTGATGAAGTGACTCTCATCTGCAGAGTAATGTTGCCTACAGACCTACTGAGTCTCATTCATCTCACACAATTTACTCCCATTTCTTGCTCCCTGCAGCTGAGTCAATGGCTCACATTTCCAGGGCTGTGCTGCAGCCTCTCATCTGCTTGGGGACCTCATGCCAGACAGAGCTAGATATGGCCCTGCCTCCTCATTGCAACACGCCAGCTTCAAAATACAATGTGTTTCTCCCAGACAGAAATTATCTGAGCAATGTGATTAGCAATCGTACCTATAGGGCACATTCTGAACTCCAGTTATGGCATGATTGCCCAGAGAGTCCATTGAAACTCAAATAACCCATTTCACTACATTTACCAATTATCATGCAAGGATGAGTAAGAAACAATTTGTTGTTTAAAATCAGCAAATGAAATCAAGACAACTTTCATCTTTATGAGTTTCATTTGATTTTCCTGTACTCCAGATGAACTCCCCCACCCCCCAAACCAGAAGTCACAAGTGATTAATATATATATATTCCACTGAAAGCCACAAGGGCACTAAATTAAATCTGCAGTGCTCTCTCTCACTCACCCACATACATAAATGGTCTGGAAGCCTGTGCAAGGCTTCCTATTGGAGTTAGATTGCCAGCCAGCCTAAAAGCTATTAGTGCTGGTTAGAGAGTCGCAGAATGATTTAGCAGAATTTTAAATGATTGCTGCAGCAGCATTCTCCACACTGGAGGCTGGACACTGTTCTTGGAAATGTGTTTGGAAAAATCTTCTGATTTTCAAGTTTTTTGACAGATCTCTTGGTATTTTGAACTTATTTTAAGGATCCTACTCAGGCACATGCACATTATCTTTTCATGATTTACCATCAAATTTCCTGTTTTAAAGACTAATCATGTATAATGCAAATGCTGTTCATTTCAACCCTTCCTGTCAGCTATGTATGCCAGCAGTTGCTGTGCAAATTGATGTTTTCAGAAGGGTCACAGGCCTGCTAACATATCAAATGGCAATTCCAGTAATGAGTGATGGTTGTACATCATGACTACAGCACTGACTTGCAGCCTGGGTCTACCAAAGTGCACACTACTAAAAGTCTATTATATTAAGACAGAAAACCCTTGAAATCCCCCAGGTTCCTCAGCACCAACTTATCTGATTAAAGGAAAGCATCTAACAGGACATAGATTTTTCTATTCACACAGACAGTTTTTAAAGGATCCTTCTCATCAGCCCAATGGAAATTATAAATCCTGTCCGCACAGAAGCTGGAGTCACATTTGGACCTTGAGCCTTGAAATTCCTATTTTTTCCCAGTAAAAATCAAGCAGTGTAAGAATCTGGGGGTCACGGGGCAAGGACGTGAGTAAAGGGACAGATGGACACTTTTCAGATGCCTGCACAGAGTAAAAACCACCTTTAAATGGAATCAGCCATTTGTAGTTACCTGTTCAAAGTAGCAGATTGAACTAAAGGCTATGAGACAGTAGGATTTTGCCCAATCCTACCAACTTCAGTCATCATCTTGACAGACTTTACCTGATCTGGCCACTTAGGTTAAGAAGAAACCTTTTTTCTTTTGAATGATGACAGAATTGTCCATGTTCAGACAGCCTTCTTATTTTCCTTCAGACACACAATCCAACATGAATGGCAACCTCCAGTAGGATCCTCTCTCTGCAGCTTCTGCTAGCCAGAGTACAGCTAAAGGTTTTTTCTTACTAAGGTTCAGTTTTGATAAATGTAAATCTGGGAATATACAACAACAGGAAAATCTCAGAGTCACATGGAAGACCTATGATTTGCCTGCAGAAACCCAGGCAGAGGTAAAAGAGAGCTTGTATACTACAGAAAGACATTTTTGTTCTCTTTTTTTTTTTACTTTGCCCTTGTGAGAAGATATATACAGAACACTTACTTATTTAGCTCGGCATTTCCTTGCCTGGTTTTAGGACTAAATAAATGGCCAGGATTTGAAACCATAAACTCTATTGATCAAGAACTACAATGTCTCAAACACATAGAAAGGTTAATGCTGATTCCTTAGTCTCCCTAAGCCTTAGACTTTTAGTAAGGGCAAGTGGCTTTCCTGAGTGCACCTCCATGTCAATTCTGCCAGCCAATAAGGTCTTATGTTACAAAACACAAGCCTTTGTAATGATGAGTACTGAGGATGTTATGCAGATGGGAATGGGTACTTTTCAGATGTCTGGTCCAGTTACTCTATGCAACATTTGATTTTGTACCATTCTAACTTCTATCAGAACATGCCACTGTTGAATGGTGAGGCCCATTTCATGGTCCTCTGCTGGTCCTTCTGATGCCAGCCCATCCTCAAACTGCTTTCCACTCCTCCCTCCTGTTGTGACACCCAGGTCTGCCTCATTTCCCCACTTTGGCTTTCAATGTTGAAGCAGTCCTTGCTTACATATGATCTATCAGGGATGATCAAACACTGGCAGAAGAATGATATTGTAGGTTTGTTGTGGAGGACCACAAAAAGACCAGTTTTTCAAATCTGGTGGTTTTTTCTCCCCTAGCTTTATATGAAGCCCACAGAATCTGGATTGGCAGATCATTTCCTCCCTTTTTGTCATTTAAAACCATGTGAGCTAGTTGCCAAAACAAATGAGTTAGGAGAGCATTTTCTTTGTGAAGCCCAATCTCAGAGGGATGTTTTGAGCTGTCACAACATCATTACAAAGTTCTTGGTAAAAGCCATGTAAAAGACACTGTGAGCTGGAGTCATCAACCATTGCAGCCAACTTGAAAACTTCCAAGTGTTTTGGACCCAACCCTTAGAAAGCACTAAGTGTGGGAATATGCAATTCCCCAATAAATCCCAAATTTCCGAAAAACATGGAGGTTTTTTGTGGGAGGGAAAATTTGGAGAGTGTAGTGATGCTATATAAAGCTTCCCTGTCTGGTAGCATCATCTTTTAAAGAGAACAGGATTGCACCAGAGCTTCCCCTTACCAACTCATGCACCAAGCGTGGTCAGCCTTCTCAGAGGACTCACTGCCCTTTGTCAAGACCAGAGCAGACTACCACATCTCAAAATCAAGTACCTGTTCTTCACGTCAAACGCACCAAAAGCCCTGGTACCCCATCACTTGTCAGAGTCATTAAAATTCAATCCAAAAAATCCATAAATTTTGCATGTTTCTCTTCTCCCATTTTGGCTTCCAATCTGATTTGGGCCTAATGCCTCATCATCCCTGCTCTGAGCTGGAGAGAGGGTGCAAACTTGCCAGTCCAGCAACACTGCGTACCCACTGACCCACAGCAAGCACTGGGCCAGCTGCCCCAGTGCTTTTCACAGCTCAAACTGTGTCTCAAGGCTGGCTTTGGCTTAGCTCCAACTTCACATTTTCTGGCTTGGCCAAGTCATTTCTTCCTTCTTCTTGTTATTCTCTCCTCCTTTCCTTGATACCATGCCACAAGGTTTTTTGTCTCAAGGCCAAAGGCAACTACACAGACTCTTCTGATCCCCTGACAGCAGGTGTATTAGCCATACCAGGGAACTGTCTGACATTAGTCAGAAGACTTCCTTTCTAAAGCACACAAACACGGTTTTGAAGGAGCTGATGTGAATAGGACTCCACATTTTTGTTTTACATTCCTGGGACTGTAGAGATGTGTCAGCTTTAGGTGGGCCTGACCTAACAGTCAGAAAGAGGAAAAAATCCCACCAAATTTATTTTCAAGATGTAAGGATCAAGTCTCCATAATTAAATTCACGGGCAGTTGGAAACAGGGCATAAACAGGGCTACAGTGTCTTATAAGAGAGAACATATTCTCTCTCGTATGTCTGCTATGGCCTATGAACAAACTGTTTATATTAAATATTTTCTTGGTTAGGTTTCACAAATTTGAGTGGAAACAGCAAATCCTGGTCCAGGGTCCAAGATCCAGTGGGCAGATGGGTGGATGAAGAAATGTGAGGAGAGGTCCATAACACAAAACACTTGGGGGAAAAAAAGAATAAATTGCAAGAACAAACTGCCTCTCAGCTCAGAAGTGCTGATTTTGTAATCAGTTACAGAGAAACCAATCGCATACACACACATAGATGCCAGGCTATAAAGAGCTGTAGGAATGTGCTGACTGTTTCAGCTGGTGTAGATCATGCATCTTTCGACTGGAGGCTGGATTCTGCTTCTGCTGAGAAAATCAGTTAAGTCTGTGAAACAAGTAGTGTGCCTTTGTTAGATCACTTCTTCCCTTCCCTCCTGATTTTATTGCTGAGCACAACATCATATGGTACGGAATACTCCTTTGGTCAGTTGGGATAAGCTGTCCCAGTTGTGTCCCCTCCCAAATCCTTGTGCACTCCCAGCCTGCTCACTGGTGGGGTGGTGTGAGAAGCAGTCAGAGCATTCATGCTGCGCAGGCACTGCTCTGCAGTAACTAAAACACTCCTGTGTTATCAACACCTTTTTTGCATCACAAATTCAAATCATAGTGCCATACAAGCTACTGTGAAGAAAATTAACTGTATCCCATCCAAAATCAGCACATCATGGCTCCCGAGCTAATAGAGCTTGTTTGCTTGGGTTGGTTTTCTATTTTTTGGAGGGGTGGGTATAATTGCCTTTCACTAATTCTGTTTTCCCTCCAGCCACACATTCATTTAGTTTTTATGAAACTCTTCCCCTTGATCCTCGTGTTTCTGTAGTCATCCAGTAATATGAATTGGAGGAAATGTTATGCATGAGGAAAAGTAAAACAGTAGGAGTTTACCTACCACCGCTCTTGAAAGTTTAAGTCAACCACTGAAACTTGTATCCAGTCTGACATTATTATCATCAGCTTCTACCTCCAGCTTGTTAATACTGTGTGCTACTGTCTTGCTGTTTTCACTGTTTTGACAGACACAGCCAGACACCATCTAGCTCTGGTTCAAGCACATAAGGTAGGGGGGAGGAAAGGATCAGCCACAAAAGCTGATTATTGCCCTGGCAATAATTTTACACCCCTCCTGAATCCCAGTGGGAAGCAGTGTTCCTGCTTCACTGCCCACCAAGGGAGCAGGGTTGTCAAGGTGAAGCCAGGCACCAGCACCATAGCTCTTTGGTGCTAGGAGAGGCAAGTCTTACACTATTTTTATACAGAGACAGGTATGAGAAGGAGCAATTAATAGATGTACCAACTTTCACTTTCCTACTGAGCCACTTGTCACACAGCAGAGCTGATGGGAAACCCTGAGGGGCCTGCAGAGGGTTCAGATTGAAAAGTATTTCAACAGGTATAAAAATCCCTGAATCAATCAACCTGCAAAAAGGCTGTTTCTTTTCCAGACCCTGGTCTCTTATCTCAGAAGAGTCCTTCTGAAAATCTCTTTCTTACTTTCCATAACCTACTGCAAATATTAAGATTACTTATTTATTTATTTTTACCAGAGCAGTATCAACTACAAGGTTGAGGTTTAGCTATCAGATCATTTTTTATGGACAATGTAGTAGAGCTGTCAACAAGAACAGATGTGTGGGAGGGTTGAAGAAAAGGCCAGGCACCTAATGCAAGAAATATTTAGGTCCTTTCCCATGAGTAAAGCCTGAAATCTCCTTGACACTTCACAGACAGTGCTGTTCAGAAGAAACTATGTGCATACCAAACAGAGCAAAAGGCTTCAGAGGGCTGATCAGAGAACCAACTGCTGCCTACTTTTGTCTCACGCATGCACGCACACACTCAAAATGGGGCTGGGAAGGATATCTGAAAAACTGGTGCTGCTAGTTTCATTAACTAAAACACATTTCTCTTTAAAAAAAAAAAAAGGAAAAAGGAGCAGAAATGTCATTTGCTGGCATTGTCATTCCCTGCTGCCCAGTAAATAAACATAACATCTATTTGTCACCATGGAAACATCTTTCATGGTCCAAACTATGCAAAGGAGAGGTATTTGAGAAAATCAGAAGCCTGAGGAAATGCAAGTATCTAACCTAAAACTTCATGTTTTGTCTCTTTGCACTTTGCTAATTTTTTGTTTTTCTCTCTAAGGTACAAGCATACCCATTTTAGAAAAAGCAGAATGGATCTTGGAGACAAAGCTCAAACATTTGCTTAACATGCTGTCCCTACTGTGCCTAGTTTTTTCTCCCTCTCCCCTACCAGGGAGGGATGTGTAAATAACTGCCTTATTTGTACATCTAAAAGGCACTTGTTTCTCCAGGGACACTGCATTTGTTCTCATATTATGCATCAAAGTTAGAAAGACATTGCCACACAAAAATGCTGTATTGGTTTATATCCACATAGCTTTACTTCTGCCCACATTGTGTATGCAGTCACCTGGAGATGTCACAAACATGTCTCCTCCTTCCTGGGGGACTGTGATGCCACTGACAAGGACCTGACCTTGGGGTACAGATGCCCTCCAAGCTGGCACCATGCTGGCCCCCTAATCCCCATAGAGACATGTCTTTCATTTACACAATATGTAAGTTACTTGAGACCTGGATACCTCATTTTGCACTTCTCCTACAGCAGCTGCTGCAAGATCAAGGTGAAAATAGTCTATTCTTCTGGAGTCTTTTGTCATAAGGGTTATGGTAACCTGGACATTGGAAGAGCACAAAGGTGCATGTGAAAAGACATTCTTGTTTCTAGGATTCTAAAGTGCTACAGACTTGGGAAAATCTATCCGCCTGATAATCCATACTACCTCCTGAGACAAAGGAAATCAGGAGAAAAAACACTTGCATTTATGAATACCTCTAGGCAAAGCAACTTGTTACTTGTCAGCTATCCTAGACTTATGCCATGTATGGGAAGCCAGCATCACACCCAAGGATCATAGCCTTCACAAAATGTGCATGTAAGCAACACCTTACACATTTAATTTGAAAGCATTTGTGGTCCCCAGTAAAGGAGACAGTGCAGCTCAGGACATTGGCAGTCAAGAAGCAGGTTGGCTGTGAACAGCATTTTAATATCTACCTGGAGTTCAGCTCCAGAAGGCAATGGAGGTGTAAGGTCTGAGCTCCTGAAGCAGCACAGATATGAACAGAAAGCATGAAACCAGCTTTAAACTGAAAGTGGTAAGCAAAGAGGGATTTGAGACCTAGAAGTGTCATCAGCTCAAATGCTTTTGCACATTCTTCTAGTGTTTCCCTAGGGAAACAGTAGAGGTGTGTATATCCTCTGCATAGAAAACAGTATCTTAACTGGATGTGCCCAAAAACATTCTGATGCAGACAAGAACCATGAAGGAATTCACATGAATTCCAGAATGCTGGGAATGGTCACTAGAAAAGACTTTGAAGATTTTAATGGGCAAAAAGTCATGAGTTTAAGAATATAATGTCAATTTTCTGCCTTCATAAAATCTCATTTCTTGCAGCTGTTTAAACTCTTCCATAGAAATATAGTTGAGCAGCACATGACTTTAGATCCAAACTTGAAGTTTTCTATTCTAACTGGTTTATTTTGGTGAGAACCACTTTCCTTCAGTGGAGCAGCTCCTGGTTTTCACCAGTGTGACATAGAGGAGGACTGCTTTCTGCAGAACTTCTACTTTCTAGCTTTGATTTTTCTTCAACCAAAGAAGTGTCATTAAGATTAAAAAGTGCCAGTGAATATGAGTGTCTTACTCCTGCATCCTTCTTCTGAGCAGCACCAGGACAATAATGGATTTCTTTTCCCTTTTTTAGCAGTGGATCATTTCACTTTGGGACTGCAAGAACTTCTCTTAAACCTCACGCAACCACACACACACTTCCCCCAGTAAAACAGTTTTACCTTCATCATCTTTCCACAGGCTCACAGCACTGGTCCCTCACACCTGAGGGACTGAGATACAGCCCAACCCACGCTCCTGCAGACAAACCAGAGCAAAGCAGGCACAGGTTTTCAGAGGAGTGAGTATGTGGGGTTTGGGTTCATGCTTAGTTTTAGCATTTCTGTGTTCCTGCCTTCCTGCATTTCTTTGGATTGTTTTTTAAAGATTTTTTTTGTTTCTCTTTCATCTCTCTGACATCATACACTCTCCATTAATGCATCTCTTTGTCTTCTTTCCACTGATAAATATTTCTAACCAGCTTTCATTTCTATCATGCTGCTCTTCCTCTCTTCCTTTAGCAGCATAATTTCTCCTCTTGTCAAATGACTTTTGCCTTTTCACCCACCTTATTTTTCCTATACTTGAGACTCTGCTCATGCCAATGTACAACTGTGTAACTATCCATCATCTTTCGTTAAGTAGTCTTGATTTATTCACTGTGAGAAAATAATTTGTCTACACTGATGTCTCTAGCACCAAGCTTCAGCTAGTGCTTTTCTTCTCATGCTCATTGAGATGACTATAGTTCATGCCCTAATAATACCTTTCCAACTGTTATACCAAGGGTGGAGAACAGTTCCCCTTCACACATATTTTTCAAAACATATTTCCTAATATACTTCCTTTATTTAGGAAAATGTGCATAAATACAAACAAATAATGGGATCCCAGGGCATTGGCAATGGAAAAAATAGAAAAGTCACAAAGGTATGTAGGGTGGTATATTTTTGCATTGCTTTCACTTTAGCAAAAAAAAAAAATCTGACTTGTAAAAAAGTCCCATTACTTCCTAGAGGTTGCAAATATAAAAATGGCGAGTTTTTTTCTTTTTGTATAATCTCATGCTGATCTGTGCAGACCTGGGAAGTCAGAGGAGGTAATGGCCAGATGGAGCTATGCTGGCTGAACTTTGGCAAAAGCTGGTGCAGCTTTTTCTTTCACTGTGCTCAGTTTTACAAAGTAGTCTTGGGCTCTCACTTTCAGGAACATTAAAATTCATTGAGTTTAACTGGGGTTTTTTATTAAAAAAGAAAAAATGACACACTTTTTTAGCCTGTGATTAGGAAGTACTCGTTTATTTATAGGTCCATTTATTGCCTAAAAGCATTTCTTTTACATAATTGCTTCTTCAGACTGTTTGCTTATGTCGATCAGAAAACGTATTTTGGAAGATTAGGTCATTTGTACTTGTGCAAATCTGAGCAATAATTCAAATAAATCAAGGTCAGTTTAAATGAATACCATATCTAGCACAGGGATAAGCCTATTAAATTAAAACCATCAAATGCAAGATTCTGTTGATCATGTACTTACAGTCGAAAATATCAAAGAAAGATACTTTCTATTTACTACTTAATGTCAATGCCACAAAGATGAGGTGAAATTACCTTTAAAGTAGAAAGGTGGTTAGTACACATGAGAAGGTCAAATAGGACCTGATTTCCAGTCGGGAGTAAGTTAATGTCATTTCTATCGGTTACTGCAAATACCTAACACTGGATTTGAAAAAAAAACACAACACAACACAACAAAACCCTGGGTGGCAAACAACCCAGACAGCCAACCAAAGGAGCTGGGTTGATCTCACTGTTACATTTTAAGAATATGAAACAGGGCAATTATGTTTGTGGCATTTACTATTTGGGTTTTGAAACAATGTGATAATTCTTTCCATAATATGAGAGTTTAAATCATTAATGAACAAAAGCATAATTTCAGATGTATACCTCAGGCCTGCAAACCTTATGCAGGTGCTTAACTGCACACGTGAGAGTAGTTCTACAGAATGAACACCTGTAGTTCTCTTCTGCCCATGAGGTGAAATTGATTTTTTATTTCTAGTAGTCAGAATTTTTGATAATCATCCCCCTGAATGAGTGATTTTCAGGTTGTTTGCAAAATGTTTATGTTCAAAATTTAGATATCTAAATTGCACAGTATTGTCTTTGTTTCTCCCATGGATGACTGAAATGGGAACTTACATCCATCCTCAGTGTTTCAGGAAAACACAGATGTACATGCTTCAGCTAAAGAATGTACTCAAAGGCTCTGCTGAATGTGGCCCCAATGAATAATAGAGGGGAACTGCACAATGGTCATTCTAATAAGCATTCACCTTTGCTAAAACTAGAATATTTCAGAATTTTTCAACATGCACAGAAATCTTTCTGAACAGTGGAAGGCACTGAGCAGTAGGAAGCCCAGGAACAGCCAGGAGCAGAACTAGGAACCAGCTGCATGAAGAGCCTCCTGCCAGGCTCCTCACTGTCTGAAACCTTTGTGGGTGTGATGTAGGGAGGTTTATTCAGCACGTTTGCAGTTGGTATGCTTGTCAGTTCATATATCCTGGGGCAATTCCATGAGATACAAGTTCCTCAGTCCCTTGAGTAATAAGAAGGAATAAACAAAGAAATGAGGCCACTGATCAGGTTGCTGCTTCTGTTTATAAACTGCTTGTAAGCACATTTTTTGTATGCATTTACGTGTACATAGAAATACATATGCATGTAGAAAAAAACTGTAGCCAGGGCATGGATATTGTCAAAACTGAGTTGACCCAATCTTGATCCTCTTTCCCACAATCTCAATGCTTGTAAAACACTTCCTGATGTTTTGCACTGCAGGCTGCCCTTTGGCCCAAGTCCTGTGTCCAGCAGGACTGATGAGCTCTCTCATTGTGCAGCCATTTGACCACCCTGGCACTTGCTGGATACAACGTGTGGCACAACATCACTCCACCCATTCTGATGGGCTGCAGATGTAACCATCCTAATTCATCAGGCATGTCATTTTCATCATGATGCTATGGTTGTCTTTTCACACAAACAGTCCCCCTTCACCTCCCAAGCCCCAGTAAAACCTGTGGTAGTCGGAAGATGGCAGTACTTCCAATAACAAGAGATGCTTCATCTAATGGCTGGGGGTTTTCTACACTTGGTTCATCAAGAAGGGTTAAGTCATAATTTGTAAACAAAATTGAGTTTAAATAAATTTTTGTGATGCATTCTGCTTCAAGTAGCCCCTAAAATGTATCACTTAAAGTTAGCATTAGAAGAAAATGCTATTAAGAGGGCATGAGGTAAACTCATTTAGTTGCTTAAATTGTATAATGCAATGAATTAATATGGTAATGCATCTTCAGAGACCAGAAGTAGATAATAGAGGTGAGCAGAGGTTTTCTAGCTTGGCTTCAGAAAGGCAAAAGTAATTTATCATTCTGTTGCAGTTTTGGAGGGTAGCATTTCTCATTTCTTCTGACTCTCCCTCTGAAATTCTCTTGGTTTCATTTTTAAAACATCCGTTTTTTGAGGGTTTGTATTCATTTTTATTTCAGACAGAGCTCCTATTGAATTCAGCCCTACATAGCTTCCCCTGGAGAGGCAGCAAGCACCAGACACTTTTAGTTTCAACCTTGTGTTTACAGACTTCAAGGGACTGCAGCAACCTAGGACTTGCCTCTCTCGAACATTGAGCTCACTTCTCTAGGCAGGAAAAGCAAAATATGAAAAGAATAAAATAATACCTTTTCTCTTTGTTTGTTTTGGCTTCAGTTGTCAGGGTCAGGGAGAGACTGCAGCTATGACTGGTGGTCTATGAAAAACTCTTCTCCTTTTCTCTAATGGCCATGCAATTATGCATTATGTCTTTATTGCTTACATGCATTGTCCTATATGAGCCTATTTTTAATTAATAGAAAATAAAGCCTTTTTGACCTTATCCACAGGAAATATTGACTCATTGGTGCTAGCCATAAATTAAGCTAATATAGCCTATGTTTCCAACATATTTCTCTCAGGTAACATTCACTCAGATATTAAACAGGGAGAGAAAAGAAGAGAAAACCCATTACTAAACCATTGGTATCAAAATGGACTCTGCAATTGTTAAAAGGCATATCAGAGAGAGAGACTTTATTGTGCCATAACAGTCGTGAAAAGTACTGAAAAGTATCTGATGCAATTGAAACAGAAGGAAATTTTAGCAATGCAAAATCTAGTTGCCCAGGCAGGAATGTCATCTGATGCTACACTGAGGCAAACATCTTCAAATGAATTCAATGGAGAACAAAAACCTTTACAGTGCAGAATAAAAGCTTCTGTACAAATATATAATAATTAACCATACTAATTTGGCTGTATAATTAGATAGGCTCTTTGTTTTTCCTTTTGCTTTTTTAACTTCAAGCAGGGCACAGCAGTAGCAATACAAAATATTTTACTTTGCCTTATGTGTATGCTCAACACTGGCAAACAGCAGATATCTCCTCACAAATGAGCTGTCACAAATGACTCCTTGTTTCATGGCGACATCCTTGGTCTACATCACAGCTACAGGAAGCCTAATCAATTATGCTCCTAAAATGAAATAAGAGCTCTATGATGCCAGGGGCACAGCTCATAAAATTAATTACAAGGCAAGTTTACATATTGAAGTACCAGTTTATGGAGGGACTAATAACTTTTGATGAGACTTTGACAGGATATTACTCACAAAGATTATGAAAACACAAAAATCATTTGCAACTGGCTACTCAGGCTTGTGCCTCACAGCTGTATGTCCCAGCTGCCACCCGAGGTCTGCCCCTTTCTTTTGTCAAGTGCAGACAAAGATACCCAACGATACTGCACTATCATTCACTAGCCGTGTAGAGAGCGCAGAGCAGTCCCCCTCAGCTGCCCACATCCACTCAGGCAACGTCTCATCTCTGCATCTCCCTCCCACAATTCTACATTGCATCCCACAGATTAAGGCAATGTGGGGTAAACAGAACTAATTTGTTTATTTTTTTTAAGACTGGGAAACACCTATGAAGAAAAAAACCCGGTCTGCAGTGAGGCCAAGGCCACAGGGTGAGCCCTGGGGTTCCAGGGAATCCATCCAGGGACAAGATTTCACAACTGCCCCAACTTCAGGGCACTTCCAAGGGCTGATAATGGCAAATAGCATTATTCAGGCATTGGTGTTTGCTCAACTGTGGAGCATAAAAATGTAGAAGGTGAATAGTGACAGATGGCAGATCTTTGGGGGAAACAAGTAATTTTAATGGTAAAAGCAAACAAAGCAAATTGTGGCATGGATTAATGTGGAGCCTTTCATGCAAAAATTGAAAACATGTTGCTAGTCAGCCCACCAAATGGGTGAGGAGGCAGGTAAATACTGGTATAACCATTACACTTCTAGCCCAACTGAGGTACCAAAAGGACAAACACCTTGCCAATATACTGCAGCCCAACACAATAATGCAGGAA